>NC_091213.1:23833233-23907625 GCF_040958095.1 Procambarus clarkii | reverse complement strand
GTAGATGATTGATACGAAACAGTAGAGTGCAAGATATGTGCAATACTATTCCTTAGTAAAATTTAAGACTGATGTAAACCTTACTATATTATTTATAGTAAGGTGATTACCTTGATGTACAAGGTGATGTACATCTTACTATGCCCAAATGGGCATTTAAAGGCATAGACGACGTTGGTCTCCTTCAAGGCATTATGCTTGGTGTCTGGACAGCTCTTCATGAGTAGAAACCAAGGCCGTTTTCTTGGTTTTATAGTAAATCGTCAACTGTATTTTCTGATTTTTGTCTGTATGGATAACGTTCCTATCAACAATATCTTTCATGACCCTTTCCTCCGTTTTACGAGCAGTCGAAAAGAATTTCCTGTAAAATAGTCTAATTGGGGGTACATGTGTTGTGTTAGTTGACTCTTCAGAGGTTGCATGGCGTTTCACCTTTCTTTTTATGATGTCTTCAACAAAACCATTAGAGAAGCCGTTCTTGAGTAGGACCTGCCTTACCCAACAGAGTTCTTCATCGACTTGCTTCCATCAAGAGCTGTGGCTGAGAGCACGGTCGACGTAAGCGTTAACAACACTTCTCCTGTACCTGTCTGGGCAGTCACTATTGGCATTGAGGCACATCCCTATGTTTGTTTCCTTAGTGTAGACTGCAGCGTGGAGGCCTCCGCTCCTTTCTGTGACAGTCACGTCTAGAAAGGGCAGCTCCCCATCTTCTTCATCTCGTAAGTGTAACTCAACACAGAATTCTGCTCAAATGCCTCCTTCAGCTCCTGCAGACGTCTGACATCAGATACCTGCGCAAAAATGTCGACAACATGCCTGCAGTATACGGTGAGTTTCAAGGTTTGTATTCCCAGGAATACAAATGCGAACAAGCCTGAATGGTCCCCAGGACTATATGCAACTGAAAACTCACACCCCAGGACTATATGCAACTGAAAACTCACACCCCAGAAGTGACTCGAACCAATACTATTACACTCCCAACATCATCACAATGACTATTACACTCCCAACATCATCACCATGACTATTACACTCCCAACATCATCACAATGACTATTACACTCCCAACATCATCACCATAACTATTACACTCCCAACATCATCACCATGACTATTACACTCCCAACATCGTCACCATGACTGTTACACCCCAACATCATCACCATGACTATTACACTCCCAACATCATCACCATGACTACTACACTCCCAACATCATCACCATGACTATTACACTCCCAACATCGTCACCATGACTATTACACTCCCAACATCATCACCATGACTATTACACTCCCAACATCGTCACCATGACTGTTACACCCCCAACATCATCACCATGACTATTACACTCCCAACATCATCACCATGACTATTACACTCCCAACATCGTCACCATGACTGTTACACCCCCAACATCATCACCATGACTATTACACTCCCAACATCATCACCATAACTATTACACTCCCAACATCATCACCATGACTATTACACTCCCAGCGTCACCACCATGACTATTACACTCCCAACATCGTCACCATGACTATTACACTCCCAACATCATCACCATGACTATTACACTCCCAACATCGTCACCATGACTATTACACTCCCAACATCATCACCATGACTATTACACTCCCAACATCGTCACCATGACTATTACACTCCCAACAGCGTCACCATGACTATTACACTCCCAACATCTAACTCTTGACAACACCATTGCCAGCAGTGCCAACATCTTCACTGCTCAGTGACTATCATCTTGACACTTTCTCACAATAATTTTTTTTCTTGACTACTTCTTGGCATTTTTATCATCAGTATTTCACTCGCAGCTTCGTCATGAGTACTTTAGTCATCGTCACCATGACAAACATGAGGGTTGGGTTACTATAAGACTTTGTAGCACCTCCACTCACTGAAACAAGAATGGTGCCGTCGAAGTGGTTGGGCACCATTCCTTTCCTCTATCATATCCTAGTTACTTATCCCCTTACCCTTTGCAAGTGCTGTATAGTCGTAATGCCTTAGCGCTTTCTCTTGATAATTACCTTACCCTACGCTACAAGCACTATCACCTTGACTAAATATTCACCATCTGGGATATTTACCTGAGCCCCACTGAGTCCTTCAGGACTCTTTACTTATACCTCAGTCAAGGATGGATGAGTCTGTCAGGAACCCAGACTTGCCTGAAGGTTATGGAGAAGGGGTCCCGCCTTGGCTCATAGGTCATGATGGAGGATATGAGGCAGGGTCAGGTGTGAAACGCAGGTATGCAGAGGTTGTTCCCCCGGGGTCACATGACCCACGAATCAAGCGAGCCAGGCAGGGAGTGGTGGGCTCAGTGCCCAGTGCTCTCGCAGAGAAGCTCGCACGCATGAAGACCAAGCTTCAGAAGGTGGAGAAGAACCCACGGAAGAAAGAACACCGGCAGAACCTCGAAGAACAACGGCAGGCAGAAATGAAGCAGGGACAAGAAAAAGATAAGCAGCATGGACAAGAAAAAGATAAGCAGCACGGTCAAGAAAAAGATAAGCAGTATGGACAAGAAAAAGAGAAAAAGAATAAGCTGGAAAATAATAACGAACGAAAACAGGAAAAGGAACTAAAAATGAAAAAAATGAAATTATTGAAAAGACATTTTTATATTAAAAATCATTGATGTTATTACTAGGATTAAATAAAATATTTTATCTGAGTTATTTAACTGTTGTTTCCTTATTCCTTGATTTCTGAAGCTGAGAATTACATGTGTAACAATTTAATAATGTGTCCTAAAACTATTGTTTGGTCAAGAAATGATTACGTTGGTGTGTAGTAAAGACGGTTACAGTGATGATGTTTGTACCTAATAAAGGCCCCAGTAATGAAAACTGTACAGTTAGGATGGTTACAGAGATGCCGATTGTGTGTAATAAAGATGGTTACAGTGGTGAAGGTTGTGTGTAGTAAAGATGGTTACAGTGGTGAAGGTTGTGTGTAGTAAAGATGGTCACAGTGGTGAAGGTTGTGTGTAGTAAAGATGGTCACAGTGGTGAAGGTTGTGTGTAGTAAAGATGGTTACAGTAATGAAGGTTGTGTGTAGTAAAGATGGTTACAGCGGTGAAGGTTGTGTGTAGTAAAGATGGTCACAGTGATGAAGGTTGTGTGTAGTAAAGATGGTTATAGTGGTGAAGGTTGTGTGTAGTAAAAATGGTTACAGCGGTGAAGGTTGTGTGTAGTAAAGATGGTTACAGCGGTGAAGGTAGTGTGTAGTAAAGATGGTTACAGTGATGATGGTTGTGTGTAGTAAAGATGGTTACAGAGATGAAGGTTGTGTGTAGTAAAGATGGTTAAAGTGGTGAAGGTTGTGTGTAGTAAAGATAGTTACAGTGGTGAAGGTTGTGTGTAGTAAAGATGGTTACAGTGGTGAAGGTTGTGTGTAGTAAAGATGGTTACAGAGATGAAGGTTGTGTGTAGTAAAGATGGTTACAGTTGTGAAGGTTGTGTGTAGTAAGGATGGTTACAGAGATCAAGGTTGTGTGTAGTAAAGATGGTTACAGTGACGAAGGTTGTGTGCAGTAAAGATGGTTACAGAGATGAAGGTTGTGTGTAGTAAGGATGGTTACAGTGATGAAGGTTGTGTGGGTGTATGTAGTAAAGATGGTTACAGTGATGAACGTTGTGTGGGTTTGTGTAGTAAAGATGGTTACAGTGATGAAGGTTGTGTGGGTGGGTGTAGTAAAGATGGTTACAGTGATGAACGTTGTGTGGGTGTGTGTAGTAAAGATGGTTACAGTGATGAAGGTTGTCTGGGTGTGTGTAGTAAAGATGGTTACAGTGATGAACGTTGTGTGGGTGTGTGTAGTAAAGATGGTTACAGTGATGAAGGTTGTGTGTAGTAAAGATGTTTACAGTGATGATCGTTGTGTGGGTGTGTGTAGTAAAGATGGTTGCAGTGGTGAAGGTTGTGTGTAGTAAAGATGGTTACAGTGGTGAAGGTTGTGTGTAGTAAGGATGGTTACAGTGATGAAGGCTGTGTGTAGTAAAGATGGTTACACTGCCCAGGTGAGGCTGAAGTATTCAGCACTAGCACTGAACCCACACCTTCTGAAGCAGAAACAAAAACTTAAAATAATTCAAAGTTTACAATTAGATAGTAGGCGATTGAAGCATTCCTTTAAACAGTTCTAATACAGCAATACAACTTCTGTTTTGGGATTATAGCTCATACTAGGCTGATTTAACTTTTGCAGTGTTAAGTTTTACGAGGGTTCACAATGTATTAATTACGGTCATGTTTATGTTCTATGAAGATCATTGCTTCTTATTTTACTTATTTCATCGCGTCATACTTTTTCAGACTACTCATTATCTTTTTCAAATTAAGATTACTTACTGCTTTCCTGAAGCACTTCACATTACATATAATAATTCACTTTCAAATTCTTTACAACTTCAGTTCAAACTCTTTTCAATATCGTGATTTTTTGTTGTTTCTTCCTTTCAGTATCTAGTTCATGGCCTCGAATTTTCAACAACATTATTGTTTGTCAACAAATTAATTTTTAGTTAGTTCAAATTATTTATTTTAGTTAGTTATAAAGCATTATATTTATCCATTCAGCCAAATTTAATTGTGAAACAATGTCAATGTATTTCTGCTGATCATCACTCTCAAACTCGTCAAAATATTATTCTCGCATTCAAAGATATTTCTCAGAGTCATTGGGAATACACAAAAATTTCCATTTCCACCATCAAACCCCGTTCTCAAAGATATCAAAGACGACTTTAAAGATCAAGATGGTTCTTCCTGCATATTGTCTCACACGGCTAACATCTGAATAGCCTTCAGAATCATGTATACCACATATGTAAGACTAATCCTAGAGTATGCAGCCCCAGCATGGGGCCTGCACATTGTCATGCACAGAACAAAGCTGGAAAAAGTTCAGAGGTAAATCACTAGTCTAGTCCAAGAACTAAGAGGTTAGAGTTACAAGGAAAGGCGGTGTGAAATGCACCCCACCTCGTTGGAAGACAGGAGAGCTCGAGGAGACATCATTACCTACAAAATTCTAAAAGGAATCGACAGGGGAGATAAAAGTCTCAAATTCTCTCTTTTAAATATTGCACATTTTTACTTTATAATCATCATGTCTCTCATAAGATAAATTTATCATGTTTGATGTAGTTGTTCTTCACCTGTGGAGGTGCAAAACAATGCAATTAAACTATATAAAATCCAATAAATACACTAAGAACAGAAGGAGGACATGTTAATAAGTGTAGAATAAAATTTCTTACAATCGCTTACATCTCCAATATGCACAAAAATTTTCAAAGTGAAGACTTCGACATTGTCAAGTGACAATGAAATGTCAGAGACATTTCGTCTCTGCAAATGTTCTTCATCGTTTGTAATTGTTACATTGTATCATCATGATGCAATGTAGCTCGGCACGAGTTAAATGTAGCTCCCGGTCTGAGCTCGGCTCCAGCATGATCAATTATCATCATTCCTATTTATCATCATCCCAATTTATCATAACCACCATGACTATTACACTCCCAGCGTCACCACCATGACTATTACACTCCCAGCGTCACCACCATGACTATTACACTCCCAGCGTCACCACCATGACTATTACACTCCCAGCGTCACCACCATGACTATTACACTCCCAGCGTCACCACCATGACTATTACACTCCCAGCGTCACCACCATGACTATTACACTCCCAGCGTCACCACCATGACTATTACACTCCCAGCGTCACCACCATGACTATTACACTCCCAGCGTCACCACCATGACTATTACACTCCCAGCGTCACCACCATGACTATTACACTCCCAGCGTCACTACCATGACTATTACACTCCCAGCGTCACCACCATGACTATTACACTCCCAGCGTCACCACCATGACTATTACACTCCCAGCGTCACCACCATGACTATTACACTCCCAGCATAATCACCATGACTATTACACTCCCAGCGTCACCACCATGACTATTACATTCCCAGCGTCACCACCATGACTATTACACTCCCAGCGTCACCACCATGACTATTACACTCCCAGCGTCACCACCATGACTATTACACTCCCAGCATCATCACCATGACTATTACACTCCCAGCGTCACTACCATGACTATTACACTCCCAGCGTCACCACCATGACTATTACACTCCCAGCATCATCACCATGACTATTACACTCCCAGCGTCACCACCATGACTATTACACTCCCAGCGTCACCACCATGACTATTACACGCCCAGCGTCACCACCATGACTATTACACTCCCAGCGTCACCACCATGACTTTTACACTCCCAGCGTCATCACCATGACTATTAAACTCCCAGCGTCAACATGACTATTAAACTCCCAGCGTCACCATGACTATTACACTCTCAGCGTCACCACCATGACTATTACACTCCCAGCGTCACCACCATGACTATTACACTCCCAACGTCATCACCATGACTATTACACTCACCAGCGTCACCACCATGACTATTACACTCCCAGCGTCACCACCATGACTATTACACTCCCAGCGTCACCACCATGACTATTACACTCCCAGCGTCACCACCATGACTATTACACTCCCAACGTCATCACCATGACTATTACACTCCCAGCGTCACCACCATGAATATTACACTCCCAGCGTCACCACCATGACTATTACACTCCCAGCGTCACCACCATGACTATTACACTCCCAGCGTCACCACCATGCCTATTACACTCCCAGCGTCACCACCATGACTATTACACTCCCAGCGTCACCATCATGACTATTACATTCCCAGCGTCGCCACCATGACTATTACACTCCCAGCGTCATCACCATGACTATTAAACTCCCAGCGTCACCATGACTATTAAACTCCCAGCGTCACCATGACTATTACACTCCTAGCGTCACCACCATGACTATTACACTCCCAGCGTCACCATCATGACTATTACACTCCCTTCGTCACCACCATGACTATTACACTCCCAACATCATCACCATGACTATTACACTCCCAACATCATCACCATGACTATTACACTCCCAGCGTCACCATGACTATTAAACTCCCAGCGTCACCATGATTATTACACTCCCAGCGTCACCACCATGACTATTACACTCCCAGCGTCACCACCATGACTATTACACTCCCAGCGTCACCACCATGACTATTACACTCCCAGCGTCACCACCATGACTATTACACTCCCAACATCATCACCATGACTACTACACTCCCAACATCATCACCATGACTATTACACTCCCAACATCATCACCATGACTATTACACTCCCAACATCATCACCATGACTATTACACTCCCAACATCGTCACCATGACTATTACACTCCCAACAGCGTCACCATGACTATTACACTCCCAGCATCTAACTCTTGACAACACTATTGCCAGCAGTGCCAACATCTTCACTGCTCAGTGACTATCATCTTGACACTTTCTCACAATAAATCTTTTTCTTGACTACTTCTTGGCATTTTTATCTTCAGTATTTCACTCGCAGCTTCGTCATGAGTACTTTAATCATCGTCACCATGACAAACATGAAGGTTGGGTTACTATAAGACTTTGTAGCACCTCCACTCACTAAAACATGAATGGTGCCGTCGAAGTGGTTGGGCACCATTCCTTTCCTCTATCATATCCTACTTACTAATCCCCATTACCCTTTGCAAGTGCTGTATAGTCGTAATGCCTTAGCGCTTTCTCTTGATAATTACCTTACCCTACGCTACAAGCACTATCACCTTGACTAAATATTCGCCATCTGGGATATTTACCTGAGCCTCACTGAGTCCTTCAGGACTCTTTACTTAGACCTCAGTCAAGGATGGATGAGTCTGGCAGGAACCCAGACTTGCCTGAAGGTTATGGAGAAGGGGTCCCGCCTTGGCTCATAGGTCATGATGGAGGATATGAGGCAGGGTCAGGTGTGAAACGCAGGTATGCAGAGGTTGTTCCCCCGGGGTCACATGACCCACGAATCAAGCGAGCCAGGCAGGGAGTGGTGGGCTCAGTGTCCAGTGCTCTCACAGAGAAGCTCGCACGCATGAAGACCAAGCTTCAGAAGGTGGAGAAGAACCCACGGAAGAAAGAACACCGGCACAACCTCGAAGAACAACGGCAGGCAGAAGTGAAGCAGGGACAAGAAAAATATAAGCAGCAGGGACAAGAAAAAGATAAGCAGCACGGACAAGAAAAAGATAAACAGCACGGACAAGAAAAAGATAAGCAGTATGGACAAGAAAAGAGAAAAAGCATAAGATGGAAAATAATAAGAACGAAAACAGGGAAAGGAACTAAAAATGAAAAAAATGAAATTATTGAAAAGACATTTTTATATTAAAAATCATTGATGTTATTACTAGGGTTAAATAAAATATTTTATCTGAGTTATTTAACTGTTGTTTCCTTATTCCTTGATTTCTGAAGCTGAAAATTACATGTGTAACAATTTAATAATGTGTCCTAAAACTATTGTTTGGTCAAGAAATGGTTACGTTGGTGTGTAGTAAAGACGGTTACAGTGATGATGTTTGTTTCTAATAAAGGACCCAGTAATGAAAACTGTACAGTTAGGATGGTTACAGTGATGCCGATTGTGTGTAGTAAAGATGGTTACAGTGATGAAGGTTGTGTGTAGTAAAGATGGTTACAGTGGTGAAGGTTGTGTGTAGTAAATATGGTTACAGTTGTGAAGGTTGTGTGTAGTAAAGATGGTTACAGTGACGAAGATTGTGTGTAGTAAAGATGGTTACAGTTGTGAAGGTTGTGTGTAGTAAAGATGGTTACAGTTGTGACGGTTGTGTGTAGTAAAGATGGTTACAGAGATGAAGGTTGTGTGTAGTAAGGATGGTTACAGTGATGAAGGTTGTGTGGGTGTGTGTAGTAAAGATGGTTACAGTGATGAACGTTGTGTGGGTGTGTGTAGTAAAGATGGTTACAGTGATGTAGGTTGTGTGTAGTAAAGATGGTTACAGTGGTGTAGGTTGTGTGTAGTAAAGATGGTTACAGTGATGAAGGTTGTGTGTAGTAAAGATGGTTACAGTGACGGAGGTTGTGTGTAGTAAAGATGGTACCAGTGATGAACGTTGTGTGGGTGTGTGTAGTAAAGATGGTTACAGTGGTGAAGGTTGTGTGTAGTAAAGATGGTTACAGTGATGAAGGTTGTGTGTAGTAAAGATGGTTACAGTGGTGAAGGTTGTGTGTAGTAAAGATGGTTGCAGTGATGAAGGTTGTGTGTAGTAAAGATGGTACCAGTGATGGACGTTGTGTGGGTGTGTGTAGTAAAGATGGTTACAGTGATGAACGTTGTGTGGGTGTGTGTAGTAAAGATGGTTACAGTGGTGAAGGTTGTGTGTAGTAAAGATGGTTACATTCGTGAAGGTTGTGTGTAGTAAGGATGGTTACTATGGTGAAGGTTGTGTGTAGTAAAGATGGTTCCAGTGGTGAAGGTTGTGTGTAGTAAAGATGGTTACAGTGGTGAAGGTTGTGTGTAGTAAAGATGGTTACAGTGGTGAAGGTTGTGTGTAGTAAAGATGGTTACAGTGGTGAAGGTTGTGTGTAGTAAAGATGGTTATTGTGGTGAAGGTGTGTGTAGTAAGGATGGTTACAGTGATGAAGGCTGTGTGTAGTAAAGATGGTTACACTGGCCAGGTGAGGCTTGAGTATTCAGCACTAGCACTGAACCCACACCTTGTGAAGCAGAAACAAAAACTTAAAATAATTCAAAGTTTACAATTAGATCGTAGGTGAATTGAGAGGCTTGAGCTTTGAGGACAGGATGAGAAAACTCTCCCTCACGACCTCTCTGGAGAAACAAGGATTGCTACATTCACGATCCTAAGGGGAAGAGTCCAAGTGAATTAAGGAAGCCAACTTAAATTAAAGAGAGGATAGGTAATATGAACGTCATTGCAAGTTGTACAAAGAGTTATGTTGAAGAGAAGTAAGGAAGTTGTGGCACCTTGTACGGGGGTCGGACACTGGAGTGCAGAGGAGGAAGAGCTTGGTGAAGTCAATTCCATCCATAACTTTAACAAAGCTAAATTGAGATGAAACTAACGCGTCAAGTATTTGATGTTAGGAGGCGACCAAGAATAAAGAACAAGGTCTTATATGCCATTAGTCACTGATAGGCAACCCTGCGCTTCCTCTCCTCCTCCTCCTCCTCCTCCTCCTCCTCCTCCTCCTCCTCCTCCTGCGCCTCAGACGCCTCCTCCCCCCCCCCTCACTGTGGGATCACGCTGGTACCTCACACCTCACACCAGGTCACACTGGTCTAGCACAATAACAGTGCCTCATATTCACCGCCCAACAAACAGCCCTCCTGCTGTTTACGACCAACTGAGCGGAGAATAATGAAGCCCCAACTGGTAATTAAGACATGACACCTGCCACATATACCCACCTGCCTGCTGCCTCCAGCCACTCCCTGCTGGCCTCCAGAGTGATGTGGTGCACGAGCTGACGGTAAGCACAAGGGCGCCATCAGCGGACACGCAGCCCACTACCCCCCGCCAGCACAGACTGGCTGTGTGCCCTCCTCGTGGCTCAGGCCGGACGCTGCTGGATGACTGAACATAAATAAATAAATAAATAAATGTTTATTTAGGTAAAGTACATACATACAAGAGATTTTTTACAAAGATTGGTGGACTTATAGATAGAGCTAGTACATACAATGCCTAAAGCCACTATTACGCAAAGCGTTTCGGGCATGGACATATTTGGCCCAACTCTCTAGCACAGCTGCAGACACATAGGAAGTGAAGGCAGTTGCAATATCAGGAGAAACTCGTTGCAGCGGCAGTAGGTGAACTAGACACGGTGTGCACTGTGCAGCTGCTCCGTAGCCGTGATAAACACCCGCTGGCTCGGGGCGAGGAACACGGCGCTACACTCCCCCACCAACTCTCTCACTCACTACATCAACATTACTGTAGCACAACATGATACAACTACATGACGTAATTACGGTGGTATGAAAGTGGGGAGGTGCAAAAGGGGAAGGTGGGGAAAGAGCAGTGGGTGAAGGAGGGGGTGGTGCAGTGGGTGAAGGTGGGGTGGTGCAGTGGGTGAAGGTGGGGGAGGTGCAGTGGGTGAAGGTGGGGGAAGTGCAGTGGGTGAAGGAGGGGGGTGGTGCAGTGGGTGAAGGTGGGGTGGTGCAGTGGTTGAAGGTGGTGGAGGTGCAGTGGGTGAAGGAGGGGGTGGTGCAGTGGGTGAAGGTGGGGTGGTGCAGTGGGTGAAGGTGGGGGAGGTGCAGTGGGTGAAGGAGGGGGTGGTGCAGTGGTGAAGGTGGGGTGGTGCAGTGGGTGAAGGTGGGGGAGGTGCAGTGGGTGAAGGTGGGGGAGGTGCAGTGATGAAGAAGGGGGAGGTGCAGTAGGTGAAGAAGGGGGAGTGCAGTAGGTGAAGGCAGGGTGGTGCAGTGGGTGAAGGTGGGGGAGGTGCAGTGGGTGAAGGTGGGGGAGATGTAGTGATGAAGAAGGGGGAGGTGCAGTAGGTGAAGGTGGGGTGGTGCACTGGGTGAAGGTGTAACGGGGGGTGGGGAGAAATGGCTCTCTCTTGTCCATTATTCCAACCCCCCAGTTAACTAACGAGGTCGGGGGAAACAGCTCTCTCTAGTCCGTTATCCCATCCTCAGTTAGCTAACTATTCTAGAGCACCTCCAGAGTTCCTACGGCAACCTCCCTCGTTCCATACATTGTAACCTAGGTATTTGACTACCTAGGTGCTACGACTACTAGGCGCCGTAACTTGATCAGCTACCCGAAACTCTAGAAAGAACTCTAGAATACATTTCACTGCCACAAGCGTTTAAAAGAAACGAAAGGGAAGAGATAAATAATGAAGTAATTAGTGAGGGTGTGGGGTGAGAGAGGTAGAGAAGTGGGAGGAGCGAGGAGGGTCATTAGTTAAAAGTGAGAGTTTGGAGAGGGGTGGAGGGAGAGGTGTAGATAGATAGAAGTAGAAGAGTAGATAGTAGAAGTAGAAGAGTAGATAGTAGAAGTAGATAGTAGAAGAAGAAATGCTGCCACCATCCATTCAAGACCATTACATACAAGACAAGGAATGGAACTTGTCTGTATCACAATATTCTCAAAAGAGGTTATAACAAGGTCATTATTAGTATGTTTCCATCTTTCATGTACTCATTAAATCATGAAACCGCAGAGGCTTTATCATCTCAACTTAAAACTCTACGGAACAAAGTTAAAGACAATTTAAACCAATAAATTTATAATTATATTTCACATGAAGTATCATAATTTAAGCAATTCCAATGTTCAAAATTAATATGACAAGTGAGCCATCATCCAAGAATTCAAGAACCCTACAACTTGGACTGCCCCTGATCCTCACACAACACTTGTAAACACGATCAAGTCACCTTAATGTTCAACTCACCAAATGTCTGCCTATAGCTGGATAGAGATGGAGGGGGGGGGGGGGGGGGGTCTGTAGTTGACAGAGACTGTCCCGCCTCGCCGGCTGACAGCCTCCCTGGCTAGGCCGTCTTCTCCTCTGCTTTGCTGGCTCCTCTCTCCTCTATGCTCTGCTCTCCGAGTATATATTGGGGAACCTAGTAACTAACTCTGCCCACAAGTAGATAGCCTCAGGTACTCTACCAATCCACTCCTTAAACGTCAGCATGTTTGAAGGCCAATTATCAGATTCGCAGAAGCAAGGTGGAATTCGCATGATCTGACCTCAGGTCAACTTGAGGTCATTAACGCTTGGAGGTGTGAGACTCAGGCCGACAACCTGGCGCCTCTCAAATCCTTGTCTGAGACTCATATATCTCTAAGTATGATTAAATAAAACTAAACCAAACACCTTACGGTGTTACATCTCCCCTTCTCCCCGAAATAAAGTTTTTGCAACACTGCTAAAGCAAGCTAGCTGTGTGCAATAACTTTATTAACTGAAAAAAATACATCCTAGCTAAACAAATATACATCATCCTACTCTAAAAAAATAAATATTTAGACAGACGTCCATTGTCTCTGGCTGGGCGACGTCACTGCTTGGTCTTGTAGATAGTCCTGTACCATATTTCTTCAACACAACTGCCTCTGTCGCTTCTCCGTCGTTAACACACAGCCCTTGGCCAACCAGGTAGCCGTTACTTCTTGCACTGCGCACAGGACCATGGAATTTAGTTGTCCCAGCTGATCTGTAATTGGCCCTACGTCAGTCACCATGAGAGACGTATATTGGGGTTCTTCACAGCTATAGGGACTACAAGTTTCGAGACCTCCATATAGTTGCCACCGTAGAAATCCCATCCTACTTTTCTCCTCCCTGTTGCTCCAGCACGCCTCCTTCAGAGAGCCACTTCTGACGGCTACATCAAGTCCGCTCGACACAGGAGGAATCACTCAACAGAGCAACATGCTTGCAGGAGGGGCGGCCAGTTAAGGCAAATGATCCTGTCTTGCAAGTACGCTCCATGCAATGATGCTGACACCAGCAAGGGACACTAGGCATCGTGTCTCACTCAGCTTGTCTTATCTTCTCCTCTTCTTTCTTCTCTCTTTTCTCTTCTTTCTTCTCTCTTCCTCCTCCCATGGGTCTTTGACAAGCGACTTGGGGTCCGTCCATCCTGGGGTCCATCCTGGGTAGACCGATGTTGGTAGGACAGGACTGGAGTCGTTGTTGTTCCTCTTTCATCTTTACTGGGTCGTCTGGGGTCGTCTGCAGATCGACCTGGGGTCCACTGGGGTCCGTCCGTCTTGGGGTCCACTGGGGTCCGTCCGTCCTGGGATCCACTGGGGTCCGTCCCTCCTGGGGTCTACTGGGTAGACCATTTTAACCGCCCGAGAGGGCTGCATCTTGGGGGTCCCCCGGGGTGGTGGTGGTGGTGGTGGAGCCATGACATCCAGGTAGTGGGCTGGTGATAAATGCCCGTGAGTTTGGTACAAGGCAGCCGTCTCCCTCTTCTGTGTATGCGCGCTTCTCCACTGGCTCCAACCTGGGAATGAACATAAAGGCAACAATACCCGTGTTCCAAAATGTTGTGTGACCCTGCAAGTTGTATAGGGTTCACACAGTCTAATCATAATGCTCTCCTCCTGGCAACGACTACAATTAAATTTTAATAATCCAATTAACACTGAATGATATTGACTTGGTGGAACATAAAACAGCAACAGAGTAAAGTTTAGAGAAGAGAGAATAAGGTCGTCACTGCTTTTAACTTGTCACTAAACGAATCTCCACAAAAAATATCAATACTAATAGAGACAAAACACTAGCCTAACTTAACTATACCGTTCCTAATCTTACGTACTTAAATATCCGTTACTCCCACCCTTAACCTACAGCCACCTACGTGACCCAGAGTGTTTCCCTGCTTCTCCGCAGGTCCACAACTCCAAACTTTTGCCACCCCTGTGACCAGACTATCTAACGTCGAGCGTCCCAACGTGAAGTCTACTGACATACTAAGCCTCCCTGGCTAGCATGTTGACCAGTACACCTCGGGTTATTGCGTTCAAATGGAGTAAAACAGTCGATCACAATAATCTGAGCAGAACCACCACTTAAAACTACTTAAGAACTACACCTGCCACTCCCCAACTGACCTGGCAACCAGCGGAGGCTGGGTGTCCCCCTGGACTTGCGGGGTCACCTGTCACACTCAGCTAACCTGCACTACCACCAACCACTAAGTTCCCAAATCGCCAAAATTATCACTAACATAAATCACTACACACGCAAGTTCTGGTGACCATTATCTGAACTTCACAAAACTCACAAAATCACTAAAACACATCGCCAGAGAATCACTATCTCCTAACCTGAAAAACTCGCTAACTTGCGAATATTAAACACCCGTCAAGATCTCCCGGATAGCGCCTGAGTGGCAAAAGGACACATGGGACTGAACAATGTTAAACTAATACCTGTTACATTAAACATTGTTCAACACCGCTGACATCATTGTAACAGGGGTGGGGGAAATGGCTCTCTCTTGTCCATTATTCCAACCCCCCAGTTAACTAACGAGGTCGGGGGAAACAGCTCTCTCTAGTCCGTTATCCCATCCTCAGTTAGCTAACTATTCTAGAGCACCTCCAGAGTTCCTAAGGCAACCTCTCTCGTTCAACACCTTGTAACCTAGGTGTTTGACTACCTAGGTGCTACGACTACAAGGCGCCGTAACTTGATCAGCTACCCGAAACTCTACAAAGAACTCTAAAATACATTTCACTGCCACAAACGTTTAAGAGAAACTAAAGGGAAGAGATAAATAATGAAGTAATTAGTGAGGGTGTGGGGTGAGAAGGGTAGAGAAGTGGGAGGAGCGAGGAGGGTCATTAGTTGAAGAGGGGTGGAGGGAGAGGGGTGGAGAGTTTGGAGAGGGGTGGAGGGAGAGGTGTAAATAGATAGAAGTAGAAGAGTAGATAGTAGAAGTAGAAGAGTAGATAGTAGATGAAGAAATGCTGCCACCATCCATTCAAGACTATTACATACAAGACAAGGAATGGAACTTGTCTGTATCACAATATTCTCAAAAGAGGTTATAAAAAGGTCATTATTAGTATGTTCCATCTTTCATGTACTCATTAAATCATGAAACCACAGAGGCTTTCTCATCTCAACTCAAAACTCTAGGGAACAAAGTTAAAGACAATTTAAACCAATAAATTCATAATTATATTTCACATGAAGTATCATAATTTAAGCAATTCCAATGTTCAAGATTAATATGCCAAGCGAGTCATCATCTAAGAATTCGAGAACCCTACAACTTGACTGCCCCTGATGCTCACACAACACTTGTAAACACGACCAAGTCACCTTAATGTTCAACTCACCAAGTGTCTGCCTATAGCTGGATAGAGATGGAGGGAAGGTGGGGTCTGTAGTTGACAGAGTCTTTCCCGCCTCGCCGGCTGACAGCCTCCCTGGCTAGGCCGTCTACTCCTCTGCTTTGCTGGCTCCTCTCTCCTCAATGCTCTGCTCTCCGAGTATATATTGGGGAACCTAGTAACTAACTCCGCCCACAAGTAGACAGCCTCAGGCGCTCTACCAAGCCACTCCTTAAACGTCTGCATGTTTGAAGGCCAATTATCAGATTAGCAGAAGCAAGGTGGAATTCGCACGATCTGACCTCAGGTCAACTTGAGGTCATTAACGCTTGGAGGTGTGAGACTCAGGCCGACAACCTGGCGCCTCTCAAATCCTTGTCTGAGACTCATATATCTCTAAGTATGATTACATAAAACTAAACCAAACACCTCACGGTGTTATAAAGGTGGGGGAGGAGCAGTGGGTGAAGGAGGGGGGTTGTGCAGTGGGTGAAGGTGGGGAGGTGCAGTGGGTGAAGGAGGGGGAGGTGCCGTGGGTGAAGGAGGGGGTGGTGCAGTGGGTGAAGGTTGGGGAGGTGCAGGGGGTGAAGGAGGGGGTGGTGCAGTGGGTGAAGGTGGGGGAGGTGCAGGGGGTGAAGGTGGGGGAGGTGCAGGGGGTGAAGGTGGGGGAGGTGCAGTGGGTGAAGGAGGGGTGGTGCAGTGGGTGAAAGTGGGGGAGGTGCAGTGGGTGAAGGTGAGGGGAGCTGCAGTGGGTGAAGGAAGGGGAGGTGCAGTGGTTGAAGGAGGGGGAGGTGCAGTGGGTGAAGGTGGGGGTGGTGGCAGTGGTTAAGGTGGGGGTGGTGCAGTGGTTGAAGGTGGGGGAGGTGCAGTGGGTGAAGGAGGGGGACGTGATGTGGGTGAAGGTGGGGGAGGTGCAGTGGTTGAAGGTGGGGGAGGTGCAGTGGGTGAAGGAAGGAGAGGTGCAGTGGGTGAAGGAGGGGGACGTGATGTGGGTGAAGGTGGGGAGGTGCAGTGGGTGAAGGTGGGGGAGGTGCAGTGGGTGAAGGAAGGAGAGGTGCAGTGGGTGAAGGAGGGGGACGTGATGTGGGTGAAGGTGGGGGAGGTACAGTGGGTGAAGGTGGGGGAGGTACAGTGGGTGAAGGTGGGGGAGGTACAGTGGGTGAAGGTGGGGGAGGTACAGTGGGTGAAGGTGGGGGAGGTACAGTGGGTGAAGGTCGGGGAGGTACAAGGAGAGAAGGGAACTTTGGACAGGAAATCCCCATTTACACTTTGTCCTGACGACCCTGGAACACGTCACACTTGAGGAACGTGGAGCACATTATCCTGAAGAGGCACCGAACACGGCATCATGGAGAGTCCAGGAGCAAATTACAATCAAGAACCCGTGGAACATGTACAGAAGAGGCACTGAAAAGTTCAGCTTGGAAAGCTATGGAACACATCGTCCAAGTGAGCCCTGGGAAATAGTATTTTCGAAAACCTTGACGTTGGGTGGTAAGTGTTGGGTACTGGTGATGAGGAAGGTGGGGCAGGGTAGTGTAGGCTACTGGTGATGAGGAAGGTGGAGCAGGGTAGTGTAGGCTACTGGTGATGAGGAAGGTGGAGCAGGGTAGTGTAGGCTACTGGTGATGAGGAAGGTGGAGCAGGGTAGTGTAGGCTACTGGTGATGAGGAAGGTGGAGCAGGGTAGTGTAGGCTACTGGTGATGAGGAAGGTGGAGCAGGGTAGTGTAGGCTACTGGTGATGAGGAAGGTGGAGCAGGGTAGTGTAGGCTACTGGTGATGAGGAAGGTGGAGCAGGGTAGTGTAGGCTACTGGTGATGAGGAAGGTGGAGCAGGGTAGTGTAGGCTACTGGTGATGAGGAAGGTGGGGCAGGGTAGTGTAGACTACTGGTGATGAGGAAGGTGGAGCAGGGTAGTGTAGGCTACTGGTGATGAGGAAGGTGGAGCAGGGTAGTGTAGACTACTGGTGATGAGGAAGGTGGAGCAGGGTAGTGTAGGCTACTGGTGATGAGGAAGGTGGAGCAGGGTAGTGTAGGCTACTGGTGATGAGGAAGGTGGAGCAGGGTAGTGTAGGCTACTGGTGATGAGGAAGGTGGAGCAGGGTAGTGTAGGCTACTGGTGATGAGGAAGGTGGAGCAGGGTAGTGTAGGCTACTGGTGATGAGGAAGGTGGAGCAGGGTAGAGTAGGCTACTGGTGATGAGGAAGGTGGAGCAGGGTAGTGTAGGCTACTGGTGATGAGGAAGGTGGAGCAGGGTAGTGTAGGCTACTGGTGATGAGGAAGGTGGAGCAGGGTAGTGTAGGCTACTGGTGATGAGGAAGGTGGGGCAGGGTAGTGTAGGCTACTGGTGATGAGGAAGGTGGAGCAGGGTAGTGTAGGCTACTGGTGATGAGGAAGGTGGAGCAGGGTAGAGTAGGCTACTGGTGATGAGGAAGGTGGAGCAGGGTAGTGTAGGCTACTGGTGATGAGGAAGGTGGAGCAGGGTAGTGTAGGCTACTGGTGATGAGGAAGGTGGAGCAGGGTAGTGTAGGCTACTGGTGATGAGGAAGGTGGAGCAGGGTAGTGTAGGCTTCTGGTGATGAGGAAGGTGGGGCAGGGTAGTGTAGGCTACTGGTGATGAGGAAGGTAGAGCAGGGTAGTGTAGGCTACTGGTGATGAGGAAGGTGGAGCAGGGTAGTGTAGGCTACTGGTGATGAGGAAGGTGGAGCAGGGTAGTGTAGGCTACTGGTGATGAGGAAGGTGGAGCAGGGTAGTGTAGGCTACTGGTGATGAGGAAGGTGGAGCAGGGTAGTGTAGGCTACTGGTGATGAGGAAGGTGGGGCAGGGTAGTGTAGGCTACTGGTGATGAGGAAGGTGGAGCAGGGTAGTGTAGGCTACTGGTGATGAGGAAGGTGGAGCAGGGTAGTGTAGGCTACTGGTGATGAGGAAGGTGGAGCAGGGTAGTGTAGGCTACTGGTGATGAGGAAGGTAGAGCAGGGTAGTGTAGGCTACTGGTGATGAGGAAGGTGGAGCAGGGTAGTGTAGGCTACTGGTGATGAGGAAGGTGGAGCAGGGTAGTGTAGGCTACTGGTGATGAGGAAGGTGGAGCAGGGTAGTGTAGGCTACTGGTGATGAGGAAGGTGGAGCAGGTAGTGATCGGTGAGTCAATACACCATAATGGTTCCTGTTCACCACACCTGCAATTATCCAGCATTGATAAAAGAAGCAATATCAGTTGGGAGCTTGTCGCGCTCACTGTCCAGGCGGCCTCAGTGTTGTGACGCCTCATCAGTGTTGTGACGCCTCATCAGTGTTGTCTGTGAGTGTTGTGACTCATCAGTGTTGTCTGTGAGTGTTGTGACTCATCAGTGTTGTCTGTGAGTGTTGTGACGCCTCATCAGTGTTGTGACGCCTCATCAGTGTTGTCTGTGAGTGTTGTGACTCATCAGTGTTGTCTGTGAGTGTTGTGACGCCTCATCAGTGTTGTGACGCCTCATCAGTGTTGTCTGTGAGTGTTGTGACGCCTCATCAGTGTTGTGACGCGTCATCAGTGTTGTGACGCCTCATCAGTGTTGTGACGCCTCATCAGTGTTGTGACGCCTCATCAGTGTTGTGACGCCTCATCAGTGTTGTGACGCCTCATCAGTGTTGTGACGCCTCATCAGTGTTGTGACGCCTCATCAGTGTTGTGACGCCTCATCAGTGTTGTGACGCCTCATAAGTGTTGTGACGCCTCATCAGTGTTGTGACGCCTCATCAGTGTTGTCTGTGAGTGTTGTGACTCATCAGTGTTGTCTGTGAGTGTTGTGACTCATCAGTGTTGTCTGTGAGTGTTGTGACTCATCAGTGTTGTCTGTGAGTGTTGTGACTCATCAGTGTTGTCTGTGAGTGTTGTGACGCCTCATCAGTGTTGTCTGTGAGTGTTGTGACTCATCAGTGTTGTCTGTGAGTGTTGTGACTCATCAGTGTTGTCTGTGAGTGTTGTGACTCATCAGTGTTGTCTGTGAGTGTTGTGACTCATCAGTGTTGTCTGTGAGTGTTGTGACTCATCAGTGTTGTCTGTGAGTGTTGTGACTCATCAGTGTTGTCTGTGAGTGTTGTGACTCATCAGTGTTGTCTGTGAGTGTTGTGACTCATCAGTGTTGTCTGTGAGTGTTGTGACTCATCAGTGTTTTCTGTGAGTGTTGTGACTCATCAGTGTTGTCTGTGAGTGTTGTGACTCATCAGTGTTTTCTGTGAGAGAAGCAGGTGATAGGCGGGAAGTTGGAAATGGGGAGGTTACTATCAGATGAAAACGACAAGCCAAAACGACGATATAGCACTGGGAAGGGTTGATGCCCAACTACTTGAACAGTCGGGGATTGAACGCCGACCTAAAAAAGGCAGTGGTTAAAATCGTCGTGTGGGTCTGAATGCGACTCGGGCACGATGTTGTCAGAAATCCGACACACACGTTAACATACTTCAGTTACCCTTCAAAAATCAGTGAATGGGATTTAATCAACACCACGTAAACATTAACTCTCATTTCTTTTAAACCAAAGTCTAGAGTTTAAACTTAATAAAATAGTATTCACTAGGACTGAATATTAATAAATACACCAGAAATATAGCTTGACTCCCTATTCCTTAATACATAGATAGAATCAGATATTGTTGGAACACCAGCTGAGGGCAACCCGTTCTCGTACTTGCTTATTGTCAATATTGGCTTATTTAATAAGTGCATATGTGACATACTAATTGATTGTAAATATTTTAGTTTACCCTGAAAAGCTTCATAGAAAACACCAACCTCACCTAACCTTCTTAGTATGTTAAGATAAGCATCTTATTTCTTCTTAATTACAGTTATTACTTAACCTATACCATTGATAGGTTAAGTAATAATTGTAAATAAGAAGCAATACGATGCTTATCTTAACATACTAAGAAGGTTAGGTGAGGTCGGTGTTTTCTATGAAGCTTTTCAAGGTAAACTAAAATATTTACACTCAATTAGTATGTCACATATGCACTTATTAAATAAGCCAATATTGACTATAAGCAAGTGTGAGAATGGGTTGCTGAGGGAGGATGGAGGTGAGTCGTACAGATTGTAAACAGAGGAGCGTGAAACAGAGAGGGCTCCATATGAGCAAGCACAACACTCCCAAAATATGAGTCAACCAACCGAGTAACTACCACAGCAACCTCTACAACAACAACAGGAATACCTGAGTATGTGTCTTATGCATTATCAATTTCATGTTTTTGGCCATTTACTCTTTTAGATGGGTCTGGCGGTTATACAGTGAGCTTAAAGCTCAACAACGTAAGTGTTTTACTCAGCACTACACACACACAATATTCATGTCACACCTGCACTTTATATGTTAATGTTCCATTACTCATGTACTTCATTTGGCAGGTAAATTGTGATTTGGAGTTACTGAAAAGATAGGCAGGCCCACACAAACTGTGAAGTATCTGGCAACACTAGTTGTACACCGACACTACAGTGCCAGGCGCCATTACAAGGCCCTGGAGCACATGTAGCCACAACCTAAACAGATGTTGGCTGAAAATAGCCAGCCCAATCAGGCCATATCTTCAGTATAAGACAGGGATTTACACAAATCTTTTTGAATGAAGTAGATAGATTTAATAATATTGTAGATTAGGCCACCATATGTGGTATAATTTATATTTTGCAAGAGGTAAACAATTATAACTTATCATATATCCACTCATAGGTGGTATAAGTTATCATTGTCCCCCCCCCCCAAACTATGTATAAATAAGTTCTGGCAGGCTGAATGTAAATACGGTCCTTTTGACATCATAATAATACAATATTGAAGTTAACAAAAAAATATATTTAAAATAAATATATGCCTGCTAGGATTTTCCCACATAAGTATGGACCTCAATGAACCGGATAAGCTAGAATTAACCCAGTAGTTCATCTAATCTGGGATCAACATAAACTAATGAGTGAAATATTTACATATATATAAATTACAGCAGCAATTCACTACTAAATAATTTTCTCGCCTAACTTACTCAATCTCAGGTAACAGTGAACAGAACTTACAGCAAGCACTAATATTGTTCCGATGACTGAACCAAGAGAACAATTTTGCTATTTCAATACAAGTGGTTGATAAAAGGCTAATTATACTTATAAATTTATATATAAGTGTTTATATATAAACATTACAACATATTGCACTATACCAATTACTGCATATTACCATTATTTATAGTCAACTCTTATACAAGGGGCAGGACATTATTAGACTGGTGCTGTACAGCAACCTAGTCTAACTTAATTGTACCAGCCTGGTGTAAGGGAAGGATTTTACACTTGTCTAGAGTTGAACCAACTGTAAAGCTAAGCAAGTATATATATTTTATTGTGCAGTTCTTATAACAACACGAGTTGTGTTGTACATTTACCATTACCATAGTAATAATTTAACTATAATCATTTCACCTTTGAATGTTAATCTGTGACTGTACCAACTAAGAGTGATAAAGATGACCTAACTTGAGGTGAATCGAGCATAGATACAAGGATACCACTCAAATCAAACTGTGTATGATTATATAGTGTTTATTAATTAAATGATAAACGGCTCTAGTTCAAGCCATAGAAGCAGCCCAAGTCCAAGCCCATCAAGGCTTGGCCTTTGTACAACTGCAGCATGGCTAGCCCAAACAGCCATCATGTCTACTGCAGGAAAAGTGAAAGTGACCTCCACAGTTATGAAAGGCCATTTATCCAGACAGATCAATAAATGCGAGGATTTATACACACAAACTCCAGTTAATCATGTTGAACTTGAGGGTCATCATAAGGTTACCGAGAGAAAATTTGAACAAGTAGGAAGCCAAATACAGAAATATCAGGGTGTTCTTACTGACACTGCAGTAGATGAAGCAACAATAGAGGCTGTCGTGCAAGAACATTCAGGTTATGAAGATGCCATTCAAATCAAGATACAACAATTTAGTAATAAAATAATGCATTGCAAGGCAACAACAAACATTACAGCCACAGCTTCCAAAAATCCGACACAACCAAACGTCAAACTACCATCAATTAGTCTTCCTACTTTCTCTGGAACAGTGGATGAAAATTGGGATAACTTCTGGAACAAATTTGTTGACTCAGTAGATACTAATGCCAATATAGCTAAGACCACCAAATTTACATACATACAAGCTATATTAAAGGGCGAAGCGTTAAAAGTGGTCTGTAATTTAACATTGTCAGATGATGGCTATGATAAGGAGTACAGCTCCTTAAAGAAAATTATGCTGAACCAGAATGAGGTATCAGACTTTTAAAACAAAAATTGGTGGATATATACCAGCAACAGATGGATCCGTTGACTCACTCCAAGCCTTTAGATTGGAGCTTGAGTCCTTACTCAAAGCAATTAGCCTTAAAATAAACCTAGGTGAATCAGATTGGATAATTGAACTTTTTGTAAGACACAAGTTACCCACTGAAATACTGGATAAGTTGTGTGCCTTACATAACAAATCTTCTCTGACAGTAAAGGAGATTACAGAAGGTCTACGCTCTATTATAGAACGAAAAAGAGACAACACAGAGAGTAAATCAACACCTAAACCTTCGTTAACCACCCATAGTAAACAACAGAGTACAACCCGTACTCTAAGTAAATTTAAACCAACTACCACCACACCAAGGTGGAAACAAGGCAGTGTGGGCACAAATGCAGTGGGTCCCTCCAAACCTACCTTGAGGTTACCTTGAGGTGCTTCCGGGGCTTAGCGTCCCGGCGGCTCCGTCGTCGACCAGGCCTCCTGGTTGCTGGACTGATCAACCAGGCTGTTGGACGCGGCTGCTCGCAGCCTGACGTATGAGTCACAGCCTGGTTGATCAGGTATCCTTTGGAGGTGCTTATCCCATTCTCTCTTGAACACTGTGAGGGGTCGGCCAGTGATGCCCCTTATGTATAGTGGAAGCGTGTTGAACAGTCTCGGACCTCTGATGTTCATAGAGTTCTCTCTCAGGGTACCTGTTGGTACGTCAGAGTACCAATAACCTACAGTTAATGTGTCACCCAAAACAGTGACTCCCAAAGGTGCTGTTAACGTCTGGAGGCCATGTGTGTTGTGTGAAGAAGAACATTCTGTGTACAACTACAATACTGACCCTGATCGTGCTACACGTGTGAGACGACTCAAAGAGTTGCACAGATGTACTAGGTGTCTAAGATCAAATAAACCCGATACCTGTGCAACTCAAATGCGCACCTGCAATAGGTGCAATAAGAGTCAACACCATACAGTATTGTGTAGGGACTCAAGTACAAAGTCTACCACCCACTGGTGGAGTAAGGAACTTCCACTTCAGAACAGCTCTGTAAATTATTTCCTGATGTAAGTGTACTATCACCAAAGTCTGATCATAAATCAGCTTTGCCCACTGCCCAATTAATCCTTAAAAACAGAAGGTCCAAGGTCACCATAAATAGATTATTTGACCAAGGATCCCAAATGACCTTTATCTCCCATGAGTTAGTAGATACCTTGAAACTCAAGTCTGTATGAGAGACAAAATTAGACATAGCAGGATTCCTGACTAACTCAGGAGTCCGAGTTCAAGAAAATACAACCTGGAGTACGTTTAGGCGGTTATGTTCGACCGGTACTTGCTCTTGTAGACAATTTCCCATCAGACCTGTATGTTTATGGTCTAGAAACAACAGCCAAATTCCTGGAAGAAAAGAGAATCAAGTTGGCTGAAAATCACATCTGACAACCTCTCCAATATTGACATCTTTATTGGTTCAAATGTCAACCATCAGCTTATCAAAGGAAAAGATGAAAAACAGGGAATGAACCTTTTAATGTGTGTAGGTGGCTATTTGCTAAAAAGCCCAGTATTACAGCTGAAGCAACCCGCACCTGTAGACCACTAACATGCCAACCCAGTGATGGTTGCATGAATAGGAAAACAGTCTCCATTACAATTCAGAGACATGTCTGAGGATGAGCTTGATCCCCCTGTACATAAATTATGGGACCTGATAACTCTCAGCCGGGTGATGAACTAGGCCTGAAAAACCTAGTCCAGATGATGAGTGGACTTACAAACAATACCTTGACTCAGTTGTCTACAGAGATAATCAATACTGGGTCAGGTTACCATGGAAGCTGAATTACCCTCAACTACCCATCAACGAATTCATTGCACAAAACCAATTAAGGTGATGCACTTACAAAGACATCCTGAGAACTTGATATTGTACGATGATATAATCCAACAACAACTCGGTAACAAATTTATCGAGGTTGAAACAAATGATGACACAAAGGAAGGACACTACCTGCCACACCACCCAGTACTGAAATATTCAGCTACTACCCCAATAAGGATAGTATTTAATTGCAATGCTAAGACTAAGCAGAATAGTATTTCATTGGATGACTGCCTTCAAACTGGCCCTAGTCTGACACAAAGGCTATACAACGTGCTTTAAAGTTTCACATCGGGACTTATGCATACACTACCGACATCAGTAAGGCCTTCCTTTACCCTTAAACTGCGCATGGCGTATATATACGCCCTGAGTAACATGTCCCATGGTGCGCATGGCGTATATATACGCCATAGGGTGCCAGGCCTGATTCAAATGGCCCGCGGCTACACGGGGTTCACAGTAGCTTCCTCAGGGCTCTTGTAAACAGATGCCATTTAAAAAAAAATCGTGGGCAATATTCTCAGGTGTGAGAGGCACAGTACTGTTGGAGCAACCAAGGCCGGCGCACGCAGCATGAGCGAACAGCATTGCTGTTCAGCTTGTGACCACAGCATCGCCGAAAAATGTCAAAATAAATATATAATTGTTATTATTTAGCGATGACAATATTACAGATGACCCATGACTGTGATATAAATAACCAGGGTTGTGATAATAGCAGGATTGTTGTAATAATTAGCGTTCTGGGAGGAGTGATGCTGAGAGATGGAGGGAGACAGCATCGTTTACTGACTGTGTGGCCACCTGTTATTGTCTGCATTCACCATACCAGGTCAGTGGTTCTTTATGGTGAACACAAATGTAGATACTTATATATAATGTGTGTATTAGTGTAATAACAGCAAAAGGATTATGCTGGGAGGAGCCATATGGGTGACGGAGGTGACGTCGTCTGCACGATTTGTCTAGCTGTTTAGAGGGTGGCCACTATGCTCTTTGGGCGTACTACAAGCTTAGGTGTACAGTTACGGTGCATAAAACATGTAGATATTTATATATAATATGTGTATATAGGGTAATAACACTGCAAAAAGGTATTGTTGGGGGAGAAAGTTTAGTGTGTGTGACCTTGAAAGAGTGAGGGAGCCGCCAGCCGCCATCTGTGTATAGCGACGACTCTTAGTGCCTGAACTAGCTATATCAGCTTAGCTGTACAGTTGTGGTGAGCAAAATATATATATACTTATATATAACGTCTGCATATAGTGTAATAACACCACAAATGGCATTGTTGGGGGAGAAAGTTTAGTGCGTGTGTTGAGGGAGTGGCAGCAAGTGGTGTGTGGCGGTAACTCTTTGTTGCTTTTCGACTCTCAATACCAACTTAGTGGTTCGTTATGGTGACCAAAACATGCAGATACTTATATATAACCTGTGTATAGAGTGTAATAGCAGCAAAACAATTTGTTTATTGTTTTATAAACATAATAATTAATAAACTAATATGCACATCATACTTTTGAGTATAGCGATTATTCACCACTTTTATTATATAAATATATCACACTACACACTATTGAATAATATTACTGCAAAAAAACTAAGAAAAAATCAATCGGAGACATTGAAACAATTAGGTAATAATATCTTTGTGGCAACTCCCATCTGTCAGCGCAAGTGACGCTGACCGGGTCTGACGACCGCTCTGTCAACGCCCACTTTTTGCCAGACTTCCTCGGTCAATTGTGCCCAAAATATGTCACCTACGATTTTTTTTTTATTTTTTCCGTGCTCAGGGGACACAAATTAACATGTTTAGAAGACGAAAAAAAAATTTTGAATTTTTTTTTCTTGCGCACAGGGGTGTAAATGTCCCAAGGATCCCTGAGCAGTGTAAGGGTTAAGGTAGGTCTCCAAGAAGAAGAAGATCATAACTTCACCAAATTCATATGGATCAAGGATCCTAACGATCGAAACAATGAAGTGATCACCTACAGGTTCGTGTCAGTTTTATTTGGTCCTACTTCTTCTCCGTTTCTGCTACAAGCTTCCTTGGACAAGCACTTGAAGAGGTCTAATTTCCCAAATAAAACTGAAATTAGCAACAACATGTATGTGGACAACTTCCAAGGAACAACCAGCATGGAAAGTAAACTGCTGAACATATATGACAAGACCAATAGAGAATTTTTGGAAACATATATGCCTCTCTAGTTGTGGGTCTTCAACAATGCCAAATTAAATCAACTGATCGAAACAGAATTTCCTGACAACAAGGTACCCCAGAAGACAAAGGTACTAGGCATCAAATGGGATACAATTGCAGATCAGTTGACAATCAAGTTGGTGGAGCCAGATACCATCAACCTAACAATGTAAAAGTTATTATCCCATTCAGCAAACCCTTCGTCGCATTGGGTTTATTAAGTCCAATCTAGATAAATGGAAAGTTGATAATGCAGGAATGTTGGAAACAGAAGAAAGGCTGGGATGATCTTCTAACACCTACCTTACAAGAAAAATGGCTAGGGCTAGTGAAAGATTTAAGTATCCTAGAGTCTGTCAAGTTCTCTCGGAACACAGTAATTTGAAAAAAAATAATTAAGCTACATGTATTCTGTGATGCCTCAGGAAAGGATTATGACATAGTAGCTTACCTGGTCTCAAATGGGCAAGCCAATATGCTCATATCAAAGGCCAGAGTGGCACTGTTAAAGAAACGATCATTGCTTAAACAGGAGTTAACAGCTCTACTGTTAGCAGTAAGATTGGCTCATTTTCTGATCAAGTCCTTAAGCAACATCCACTTTGAAGAAACAGTGGTATGGTCAGATTATGAGGCAGTGCTACAGTGGGTGAAAAACAATAACAGGAAAAATCTTTACGTGAGTAACCGCGTTAAGGAAATATGAGAGTTGTCAACAGGGTACAAACTGAGATATGTACCCACCAAGGAGAATCCAGCTGACTATCTCTCCCGAGGCCTGATTTTATGGCAATTAACCAAAGCAGAGATGTGGTTCAATGGACCTCAGTGGCTAGTCAGTAACCAGTGGCCTGAACAAAAGCCACAAGTCATTGTGGCCAATGTCACTGTTCCCACTGAGAATCAAGAACCACCTCGGACTTTGGTAACTGATCCTAAACGATACTCTGAACTGAGCAAACTACTAGGTGTCACCCGAGTGGTGTTTGATTTTCTAAAGAAAATTGGAATCAAGTATAAATTCCCTAATGCCTTAAGTTACTGGGTCAAAAGAGCCCAAACAGTTACATTCGGGATAGAATTTGCCAATGTCCCTAAGAAACTTCAAAATGATCTGGGTCTCTGTATAGACACCAACAATTATAATCTAATCAGATGCGGAGGCCGCTTACAGCATGCGGATATAGATCTGGAAGCAAAAAATCCAATATTGCTTCGTCACCACATAATAAGCAAGCTAATTGTGTTATACATACACAAACCAACCCGTCTTCCAAAATGACAGTACGGTTTAATACTAAGTGTAGTAAGTACAGTTCCTTACTCTCATACAGAGTACATAGGTGTAGTTCCTTACTGTCATACATAGTACATAATTGCACTTAAGCGGCTGTTACATTTACCTCCCCATATATTCTCCAAGTTTTCAAAACACTCAGAATTTTTGGATGACGTTTTCAAGTTCAATTCACTATACTCAGTTTTTAAATATCAGGAATTTCATTTTTAGTTTTATTAAACAATAGAGATTTTATACAAAATGTTAAATTTCCTGAGATACTTTACAATTTATTGATATATTTTAGTTTTGCTTTATTAGTTTTATAAAACTGTAAATATCAATATAACTATTGGTTAAGTACTAATTGTAACTAAGAATCAATAAAATGCTTATCTTCAAACACTATGAAGGTTAGGTTAGGTTGTAGTTTTCTATTCAGCTTTTTCAGGTAAACTCAAATAATCACAATCTATTTGCCAGTGCGGTTTAATACTAAATGAAAATAAGTGCAATTCCTGACTGTTATGAATAGTATATAATTGCACTTACTTGTGCTGTTACATTTACCTCCCTATTATTGGAGGACAGACTGACACAAACACAACACTCTGCATGGTGGGGTATTATATACACTCACAGACTGGCTGGTGATGAAGACTGGGAGTGCTTCACCGTCGTCCAGTCTTGTTGTCATCGTAGTATCTGTCGTTGTGTTGTCTATTATCTTAGTGTTGTTTTATCATGATATCTCCGGTGATGATCTGGTTGTGATGACATAATACTTTCCTTGATGAGGTACGTGCAGGAATATGAGGAGGCACATGGAGGAATATGAGGAGGTACGTGCAGGAATATGAGGAGGTACGTGCAGAAATATGAGGAGGTACGTGCAGGAATATGAGGAAGTACGTGCAGGAATATGAGGAGGCATGTGGAGGAATATGACGAGGTACGTGCAGGAATATGAGGAGGTACGTGCAGGAATATGAGGAAGTACGTGCAGGAATATGATGGAGTACGTGCAGGAATATGATGGAGTACGTGCAGGAATATGAGGAGGTACGTGCAGGAATATGAGGAGGTACGTGCATGAATATGAGGAAGTACGTGCAGGAATATTAGGAGGTACGTGCAGGAATATGAGGAGGTACATGCAGGAATATGAGGAGGTACGTGCAGGAATATGAGGAAGTACGTGCAGGAATATGACGAGGTACGTGCAGAAAGATGAGCTGGCACGTGGAGGAACATGAGGAGGTACGTGCAGGAATATGAGAAGGTACATGGAGGAATATTAGGAGGCACGTGCAGGAATATGATGGAGTACGTGCAGGAATATGAGGAGGCACGTGCAGGAATATGAGGAGGTACGTGCAGGAATATAATGGAGTACGTGGAGGAATATGAGGAGGTACGTGCAGGAATATGAGGATGTACGTGCAGGAATATTGGGAGACACGTTTAAGAATATAAGGAGGTACGTGCAGGAATAAGAGGAGGTACGTACAGCAATATGAGGAGGTACGTGCAAGAATATGAGGAAGCACGTGCAGGAATATGAGGAGATACCTGCAGGAATATGAGGAGGCACGTGCAGGAATATGAGGCACGTGCTGGAATATGAAGAGGTACGTGCTGGAATATAAGGAGGTACGTGCAGGAATATGAGGATGCACGTGCAGGAATATGAGGAGATACCTGCAGGAATATGAGGAGGCACGTGCAGGAATATGAGGCACGTGCTGGAATATGAAGAGGTACGTGCTGGAATATAAGGAGGTACGTGCAGGAAATATGAGGCAGCACGTGCCACAAAATGAGGAGGTACGTGTAGGAATATGAGGAGGTACGTGGAATAATATGACGAGGCACGTGCTGGAATTTGAGGCACGTGCTGGAATATAAGGAGGTACGTGCAGGAATATGAGGCGGCACGTGCCGGAAAATGAGGAGGTACATGCAGGAATATAAGGAGGCACGTGCAGGAATATGAGGAGGTACGTGCAGGATTATAAGGAGGCACGTGCAGAAATAGGAAGAGCTACGTGCAGGAATATAAGGAGGGTACGTGCAGAAATATAAAGAGATACGTGCAGGAATATGAGGATTCACGTGCAGGAACATGATAAGGAACGTGCAGGAATGTGAAGAGGTACGTTCAGGAATAGAATGCACGTGCAGGAATATGAGAAGGTACATGCAGGAATATGAGAAGGTACATGCAGGAATATGAGGAAGTACGTGCAGGAATATGAGGAAGTACGTGCAGGAATATGAGGAAGTACGTGCAGGAATATGAGGACGTGCAGGAATATGAGGAGGTACGTGCAGGAATATGAGGGAGTACGTGTAGGAATATGAGGACGTGCAGGAATATGAGGAGGTACGTGCAGGAATATGAGGAGGTTCATGCAGGAATATGAGGAGGTACATGCAGGAATATGAGGAAGTACGTGCAGGAATATGAGGACGTGCAGGAATATGAGGAGGTACGTGCAGGAATATGAGGGAGTACGTGTAGGAATATGAGGACGTGCAGGAATATGAGGAGGTACGTGCAGGAATATGAGGAAGTACGTGCAGGAATATGAGGAGGTACGTGCAGGAATATGAGGAAGTACGTGCAGGAATATGAGGGAGTACGTGCAGGAATATGAGGACGTGCAGGAATATGAGGAGGTACGTGCAGGAATATGAGGGAGTACGTGCAGGAATATGAGGACGTGCAGGAATATGAGGAGGTACGTGCAGGAATATGAGGAAGTACGTGCAGGAATATGAGGAGGTACGTGCAGGAATATGAGGGAGTACGTGCAGGAATATGAGGACGTGCAGGAATATGAGGAGGTACGTGCAGGAATATGAGGGCATACGTGCAGGAATATGAGGGAGTACGTACTGGAATATGAGGAGATACACAGAGGTACGTGCAGGAATATGAGGGAGTACGTGCAGGAATATGAGGGAGTACGTGCAGGAATATGAGGAGATACACAGAGGTACGTGCAGGAATATGAGGAGGTACGTGCAGGAATATGAGGGCATACGTGCAGGAATATGAGGGCATACGTGCAGGAATATGAGGAGATACACAGAGGTACGTGCAGGAATACCTCAGCCACAGACTGAGTGATCACTGATGAAGTAATGTTGTTGAGAATGGTACCAGCACAAGGCTGTTAATGGCTGACTGTCTTGAGAACATTGTCTTCGTATATAACATCAAGTCTGCCAATGTCTCTCGGGTGATTAAGGCGCTGATATATTGACCAGCCTTCCGAGAACGCACCGTGTCCCTCCTCCACAGAACGCACCGTGCTCCTCCTCCACAGAACGCACCGTGCTCATCCTCCGTAGAACGCACCGTGCTCCTCCTCCACAGAACGCACCGTGCTCCTCCTCCGCAGAACGCACCGTGCTCCTTCTCCCCAGACCGCACCATGCTCCTCCACCCCAGAACGCCCCGTGCCGCCCCTCTCGAGAACGCACCGTGCTCCTTCTCCCTTATCATTGGGCAGAAAAATCTCCCGTCGCATAAAGCTCTCATTCATGTCCACTATAACTTTATGTTCAGGTCAGGTCGGTGGCTCGGGCTCCTGAGACTTGTTCTTTGTCCCTTGTGCCAACTGAAGAGCACTGGCATCAGAGAAAGGGAGAGAAAGAATATATATATATATATATATATATATATATATATATATATATATATATATATATATATATATATATATATATATATATATATATATATATATATATATATATATATATATATATATATATATATATATATATATATATATATATATATATATTATGAAATATGACCGAAAAAGTAAGATTAATAATTCTAACACGAATTTTCTCAATCTTTCGTACATTTCTTTTCACTGTTGGAGGTAAATCAAAAATCAATTCTCCAAAATTCATTTTTATTTCTAGTCTGACGCGACACGAGCGCGTTTCGTAAAACTTATTACATTTTCAAAGACTTTAGTTTACAAATACACAACTGAATAGAACTTACGCATCTCCGATTTTATATCTACATTTGAGAGAGGTGGATGGGGTGAGGTGGCATTAATAGGGTATTAATTTCATCAACACAAGACAGAACAAGAGGTGGTATTAATAGGTTTGCAAACTGTTTGCAAACTTCTACATGGGTACCATCGAGCAAAAAGTCTTAGTCGACATGAACTTGAAACCGGCCATATACTGCAGGTATGTTGACGACATTTTTACACAGGTACCTGATGTCAGACATCTGCAGGAGCTGAAGGAGGCATTTGAGCAGAGTTCCGTGCTGCGTTTCACTTACGAGATGGAAAAGGATGGGAAGCTGCCCTTTCTAGATGTAACAGTCATGGAAAAGAGCGGAGGTTTCCACACTGCAGTCTACACTAAGGAAACGAATATAGGAATGTGCCTAAATGCCAAAAGCGACTGCCCAGACAGGTACAAGAGAAGTGTTGTTAACGCATATGTCGACCGTGCTCTCAGCCACAGCTCAGAATGGAAGCAAGTCGACGAAGAACTCTGTAGGGTAAGGCAGGTCCTAGTCAACAACGGCTTCTCCAATGGTTTCGTCGAAGACATCATAAGAAGGAAAGTGAAACACCATGCAACCTCTGAAGAGACAACTAACACAACACCTATACCCCCTATTAGACTATTTTACAGGAACTTCTTTTCCACAGCTCATAAAACGGAGGAAAGGGTCCTGAAAGATATTGTTAATAGAAACGTTATCCCTACAGACAAAAATCAGAGGATACAACTGACGATTTACTATAAAACCAGAAAAACGGCCAGCCTACTCATGAGAAACTCTCCAGACACAAAACAGAATGCTTTAAAAGAGACTAACGTCGTCTATGCCTTCAAATGCCCTCTTGGGGACTGTAAGCTCCAAAAAACCCAGTATATAGGCAAGACAACAACATCTCTTTCTAGGCGTTTAACGATGCATAAGCAACAGGGCTCCATTAAGGAACATATAACCTCTTCCCACAACCAAACCATCGCCAGAGAAATCCTAGTAAACAACACAGAAATCATCGATAGATACAGCGATAGCAGGCGGCTTGACGTTTGCGAGGCACTACACATCAAGAAGTCAACACCAGCAATCAACAGCCAATTAATGCACAACTATATTCTACCCACCTCAAGACTCCACTCCAATATAGAAGCATCAAGAAATATGGACCAATAGGCTTTCTACAATCACTTCTATTCAATACCCATTATTTCGTGTTCTGTCTGGTTTTGATGAAATTAATACCCTATTAATACCACCTCTTGTTCTGTCTTGTGTTGATGAAATTAATACCCTATTAATGCCACCTCACCCCATCCACCTCTCTCAAATGTAGATATAAAATCGGAGATGCGTAAGTTCTATTCAGTTGTGTATATGTAAACTAAAGTCTTTGAAAATGTAATAAGTTTTACGAAACGCGCTCGTGTCGCGTCAGACTAGAAATAAAAATGAATTTTGGAGAATTGATTTTTGATTTACCTCCAACAGTGAAAAGAAATGTACGAAAGATTGAGAAAATTCGTGTTAGAATTATTAATCTTACTTTTTCGGTCATATTTAATAATATATGTCTACAGGAAAGACTGCTACTAAAATATACCATCCACTTGACCATCACTTGTCGTGATGGTCAAGTGGATTAAGGCGTCTTGTACATACCAGTTGCGTTGCTTCTGGGAGTATGGGTTCGAGTCACTTCTGGGGTGTGAGTTTTCAGTTGCATATTGTCCTGGGGACCATTCAGGCTTGTTCGCATTTGTGTTCCTCACGTGTGCCCCAAAGAATGAGGTGATTTGGTAAAATGCTATGCCCAAGATAACTATCCGAGTGCCGGCGGTGGGGTGGTTCAAATAGCCTCGGCTATCACCTCATTTTGTCCGGTCGTGATGGTCAAGTGGATTAAGGCGTCTTGTACATACCAGTTGCGTTGCTTCTGGGAGTATGGGTTCGAGTCACTTCTGGGGTGTGAGTTTTCAGTTGCATATTGTCCTGGGGACCATTCAGGCTTGTTCGCATTTGTGTTCCTCACGTGTGCCCCAAAGAATGAGGTGATTTGGTAAAATGCTATGCCCAAGATAACTATCCGAAGTGCCGGCGGTGGGGTGGTTCAAATAGCCTCGGCTATCACCTCATTTTGTCCGGTCGTGATGGTCAAGTGGATTAAGGCGTCTTGTACATACCAGTTGCGTTGCTTCTGGGAGTATGGGTTCGAGTCACTTCTGGGGTGTGAGTTTTCAGTTGCATATTGTCCTGGGGACCATTCAGGCTTGTTCGCATTTGTGTTCCTCACGTGTGCCCCAAAGAATGAGGTGATTTGGTAAAATGCTATGCCCAAGATAACTATCCGAGTGCCGGCGGTGGGGTGGTTCAAATAGCCTCGGCTATCACCTCATTTTGTCCGGTCGTGATGGTCAAGTGGATTAAGGCGTCTTGTACATACCAGTTGCGTTGCTTCTGGGAGTATGGGTTCGAGTCACTTCTGGGGTGTGAGTTTTCAGTTGCATATTGTCCTGGGGACCATTCAGGCTTATTCGCATTTGTGTTCCTCACGTGTGCCCCAAAGAATGAGGTGATTTGGTAAAATGCTATGCCCAAGATAACTATCCGAGTGCCGGCGGTGGGCTGGTTCAAATAGCCTCGGCTATCACCTCATTTTGTCCGGTCGTGATGGTCAAGTGGATTAAGGCGTCTTGTACATACCAGTTGCGTTGCTTCTGGGAGTATGGGTTCGAGTCACTTCTGGGGTGTGAGTTTTCAGTTGCATATTGTCCTGGGGACCATTCAGGCTTGTTCGCATTTGTGTTCCTCACGTGTGCCCCAAAGAATGAGGTGATTTGGTAAAATGCTATGCCCAAGATAACTATCCGAGTGCCGGCGGTGGGGTGGTTCAAATAGCCTCGGCTATCACCTCATTTTGTCCGGTCGTGATGGTCAAGTGGATTAAGGCGTCTTGTACATACCAGTTGCGTTGCTTCTGGGAGTATGGGTTCGAGTCACTTCTGGGGTGTGAGTTTTCAGTTGCATATTGTCCTGGGGACCATTCAGGCTTGTTCGCATTTGTGTTCCTCACGTGTGCCCCAAAGAATGAGGTGATTTGGTAAAATGCTATGCCCAAGATAACTATCCGAGTGCCGGCGGTGGGGTCGTTCAAATAGCCTCGGCTATCACCTCATTTTGTCCGGTCGTGATGGTCAAGTGGATTAAGGCGTCTTGTACATACCAGTTGCGTTGCTTCTGGGAGTATGGGTTCGAGTCACTTCTGGGGTGTGAGTTTTCAGTTGCATATTGTCCTGGGGACCATTCAGGCTTGTTCGCATTTGTGTTCCTCACGTGTGCCCCAAAGAATGAGGTGATTTGGTAAAATGCTATGCCCAAGATAACTATCCGAGTGCCGGCGGTGGGCTGGTTCAAATAGCCTCGGCTATCACCTCGTTTTGTCCGGTCGTGATGGTCAAGTGGATTAAGGCGTCTTGTACATACCAGTTGCGTTGCTTCTGGGAGTATGGGTTCGAGTCACTTCTGGGTGTGAGTTTTCAGTTGCATATTGTCCTGGGGACCATTCAGGCTTGTTCGCATTTGTGTTCCTCACGTGTGCCCCAAAGAATGAGGTGATTTGGTAAAATGCTATGCCCAAGATAACTATCCGAGTGCCGGCGGTGGGGTGGTTCAAATAGCCTCGGCTATCACCTCATTTTGTCGGTCGTGATGGTCAAGTGGATTAAGGCGTCTTGTACATACCAGTTGCGTTGCTTCTGGGAGTATGGGTTCGAGTCACTTCTGGGGTGTGAGTTTTCAGTTGCATATTGTCCTGGGACCATTCAGGCTTGTTCGCATTTGTGTTCCTCACGTGTGCCCCAAAGAATGAGGTGATTTGGTAAAATGCTATGCCCAAGATAACTATCCGAGTGCCGGCGGTGGGGTGGTTCAAATAGCCTCGCTATCACCTCATTTTGTCCGGTCGTGATGGTCAGTGGATTAAGGCGTCTGTACATACCAGTTGCGTTGCTCTGGGAGTATGGGTTCGAGTCACTTCTGGGGTGTGAGTTTTCAGTTGCATATTATCCTGGGGACCATTCAGGCTTGTTCGCATTTGTGTTCCTCACGTGTGCCCCAAAGAATGAGGTGATTGGTAAATGCTATGCCCAAGATTAACTATCCGCGTGCCGGCGGTGGGGTGGTTCAAATAGCCTCGGCTATCACCTCATTTTGTCCGGTCGTGATGGTCAAGTGGATTAAGGCGTCTTGTACATACAGTTGGCGTTGCTTCTGGGAGTATGGGTTCGAGTCACTTCTGGGGTGTGAGTTTTCAGTTGGCATATTGTCCTGGGGACCATTCAGGCTTGTTCGCATTTGTGTTCCTCACGTGTGCCCCAAAGAATGAGGTGATTTGGTAAAATGCTATGCCCAAGATAACTATCCGAGTGCCGGCGGTGGGGTGGTTCAAATAGCCTCGGCTATCACCTCATTTTGTCCGGTCGTGATGGTCAAGTGGATTAAGGCGTCTTGTACATACCAGTTGCGTTGCTTCTGGGAGTATGGGTTCGAGTCACTTCTGGGTGTGAGTTTTCAGTTATATATATATATATATATATATATATATATATATATATATATATATATATATATATATATATATATATATATATATATATATATATATATATATATATATATATATATATATATATATATATATATATATAACTGAAAACTCACACCCCAGAAGTGACTCGAACCCATACTCCCAGAAGCAACGCAACTGGTATGTACAAGACGCCTTAATCCACTTGACCATCACGACCGGACAAAATGAGGTGATAGCCGAGGCTATTTGAACCACCCCACCGCCGGCACTCGGATAGTTATCTTGGGCATAGCATTTTACCAAATCACCTCATTCTTTGGGGCACACGTGAGGAACACAAATGCGAACAAGCCTGAATGGTCCCCAGGACAATATGCAACTGAAAACTCACACCCCAGAAGTGACTCGAACCCATACTCCCAGAAGCAACGCAACTGGTATGTACAAGACGCCTTAATCCACTTGACCATCACGACCGGACAAAATGAGGTGATAGCCGAGGCTATTTGAACCACCCCACCGCCGGCACTCGGATAGTTATCTTGGGCATAGCATTTTACCAAATCACCTCATTCTTTGGGGCACACGTGAGGAACACAAATGCGAACAAGCCTGAATGGTCCCCAGGATAATATGCAACTGAAAACTCACACCCCAGAAGTGACTCGAACCCATACTCCCAGAAGCAACGCAACTGGTATGTACAAGACGCCTTAATCCACTTGACCATCACGACCGGACAAAATGAGGTGATAGCCGAGGCTATTTGAACCACCCCACCGCCGGCACTCGGATAGTTATCTTGGGCATAGCATTTTACCAAATCACCTCATTCTTTGGGGCACACGTGAGGAACACAAATGCGAACAAGCCTGAATGGTCCCCAGGACAATATGCAACTGAAAACTCACACCCAGAAGTGACTCGAACCCATACTCCCAGAAGCAACGCAACTGGTATGTACAAGACGCCTTAATCCACTTGACCATCACGACCGGACAAAATGAGGTGATAGCCGAGGCTATTTGAACCACCCCACCGCCGGCACTCGGATAGTTATCTTGGGCATAGCATTTTACCAAATCACCTCATTCTTTGGGGCACACGTGAGGAACACAAATGCGAACAAGCCTGAATGGTCCCCAGGACAATATGCAACTGAAAACTCACACCCAGAAGTGACTCGAACCCATACTCCCAGAAGCAACGCAACTGGTATGTACAAGACGCCTTAATCCACTTGACCATCACGACCGGACAAAACGAGGTGATAGCCGAGGCTATTTGAACCAGCCCACCGCCGGCACTCGGATAGTTATCTTGGCATAGCATTTTACCAAATCACCTCATTCTTTGGGGCACACGTGAGGAACACAAATGCGAACAAGCCTGAATGGTCCCCAGGACAATATGCAACTGAAAACTCACACCCCAGAAGTGACTCGAACCCATACTCCCAGAAGCAACGCAACTGGTATGTACAAGACGCCTTAATCCACTTGACCATCACGACCGGACAAAATGAGGTGATAGCCGAGGCTATTTGAACGACCCCACCGCCGGCACTCGGATAGTTATCTTGGGCATAGCATTTTACCAAATCACCTCATTCTTTGGGGCACACGTGAGGAACACAAATGCGAACAAGCCTGAATGGTCCCCAGGACAATATGCAACTGAAAACTCACACCCCAGAAGTGACTCGAACCCATACTCCCAGAAGCAACGCAACTGGTATGTACAAGACGCCTTAATCCACTTGACCATCACGACCGGACAAAATGAGGTGATAGCCGAGGCTATTTGAACCACCCCACCGCCGGCACTCGGATAGTTATCTTGGGCATAGCATTTTACCAAATCACCTCATTCTTTGGGGCACACGTGAGGAACACAAATGCGAACAAGCCTGAATGGTCCCCAGGACAATATGCAACTGAAAACTCACACCCCAGAAGTGACTCGAACCCATACTCCCAGAAGCAACGCAACTGGTATGTACAAGACGCCTTAATCCACTTGACCATCACGACCGGACAAAATGAGGTGATAGCCGAGGCTATTTGAACCAGCCCACCGCCGGCACTCGGATAGTTATCTTGGGCATAGCATTTTACCAAATCACCTCATTCTTTGGGGCACACGTGAGGAACACAAATGCGAATAAGCCTGAATGGTCCCCAGGACAATATGCAACTGAAAACTCACACCCCAGAAGTGACTCGAACCCATACTCCCAGAAGCAACGCAACTGGTATGTACAAGACGCCTTAATCCACTTGACCATCACGACCGGACAAAATGAGGTGATAGCCGAGGCTATTTGAACCACCCCACCGCCGGCACTCGGATAGTTATCTTGGGCATAGCATTTTACCAAATCACCTCATTCTTTGGGGCACACGTGAGGAACACAAATGCGAACAAGCCTGAATGGTCCCCAGGACAATATGCAACTGAAAACTCACACCCCAGAAGTGACTCGAACCCATACTCCCAGAAGCAACGCAACTGGTATGTACAAGACGCCTTAATCCACTTGACCATCACGACCGGACAAAATGAGGTGATAGCCGAGGCTATTTGAACCACCCCACCGCCGGCATTCGGATAGTTATCTTGGGCATAGCATTTTACCAAATCACCTCATTCTTTGGGGCACACGTGAGGAACACAAATGCGAACAAGCCTGAATGGTCCCCAGGACAATATGCAACTGAAAACTCACACCCCAGAAGTGACTCGAACCCATACTCCCAGAAGCAACGCAACTGGTATGTACAAGACGCCTTAATCCACTTGACCATCACGACCGGACGACAAAATAGGTGATAGCCGAGGCTATTTGAACCACCCCACCGCCGGCACTCGGATAGTTATCTTGGGCATAGCATTTTACCAAATCACCTCATTCTTTGGGGCACACGTGAGGAACACAAATGCGAACAAGCCTGAATGGTCCCCAGGACAATATGCAACTGAAAACACACCCCAGAAGTGACTCGAACCCATACTCCCAGAAGCAACGCAACTGGTATGTACAAGACGCCTTAATCCACTTGACCATCACGACAAGTGATGGTCAAGTGGATGGTATATTTTAGTAGCAGTCTTTCCTGTAGACATATATTATTAAATATGACCGAAAAAGTAAGATTAATAATTCTAACACGAATTTTCTCAATCTTTCGTACATTTCTTTTCACTGTTGGAGGTAAATCAAAAATCAATTCTCCAAAATTCATTTTTATTTCTAGTCTGACGCGACACGAGCGCGTTTCGTAAAACTTATTACATTTTCAAAGACTTTAGTTTACATATACACAACTGAATAGAACTTACGCATCTCCGATTTTATATCTACATTTGAGAGAGGTGGATGGGGTGAGGTGGCATTAATAGGGTATTAATTTCATCAACACAAGACAGAACAAGAGGTGGTATTAATAGGGTATTAATTTCATCAAAACCAGACAGAACACGAAATAATGGGTATTGAATAGAAGTGATTGTAGAAAGCCTATTGGTCCATATTTCTTGATGCTTCTATATTGGAGTGGAGTCTTGAGGTGGGTAGAATATAGTTGTGCATTAATTGGCTGTTGATTGCTGGTGTTGACTTCTTGATGTGTAGTGCCTCGCAAACGTCAAGCCGCCTGCTATCGCTGTATCTATCGATGATTTCTGTGTTGTTTACTAGGATTTCTCTGGCGATGGTTTGGTTGTGGGAAGAGGTTATATGTTCCTTAATGGAGCCCTGTTGCTTATGCATCGTTAAACGCCTAGAAAGAGATGTTGTTGTCTTGCCTATATACTGGGTTTTTTGGAGCTTACAGTCCCCAAGAGGGCATTTGAAGGCATAGACGACGTTAGTCTCTTTTAAAGCATTCTGTTTTGTGTCTGGAGAGTTTCTCATGAGTAGGCTGGCCGTTTTTCTGGTTTTATAGTAAATCGTCAGTTGTATCCTCTGATTTTTGTCTGTAGGGATAACGTTTCTATTAACAATATCTTTCAGGACCCTTTCCTCCGTTTTATGAGCTGTGGAAAAGAAGTTCCTGTAAAATAGTCTAATAGGGGGTATAGGTGTTGTGTTAGTTGTCTCTTCAGAGGTTGCATGGTGTTTCACTTTCCTTCTTATGATGTCTTCGACGAAACCATTGGAGAAGCCGTTGTTGACTAGGACCTGCCTTACCCTACAGAGTTCTTCGTCGACTTGCTTCCATTCTGAGCTGTGGCTGAGAGCACGGTCGACATATGCGTTAACAACACTTCTCTTGTACCTGTCTGGGCAGTCGCTTTTGGCATTTAGGCACATTCCTATATTCGTTTCCTTAGTGTGTAGACTGCAGTGTGGAAACCTCCGCTCTTTTCCATGACTGTTACATCTAGAAAGGGCAGCTTCCCATCCTTTTCCATCTCGTAAGTGAAACGCAGCACGGAACTCTGCTCAAATGCCTCCTTCAGCTCCTGCAGATGTCTGACATCAGGTACCTGTGTAAAAATGTCGTCAACATACCTGCAGTATATGGCCGGTTTCAAGTTCATGTCGACTAAGACTTTTTGCTCGATGGTACCCATGTAGAAGTTTGCAAACAGTTTGCAAACCTATTAATACCACCTCTTGTTCTGTCTTGTGTTGATGAAATTAATACCCTATTAATGCCACCTCACCCCATCCACCTCTCTCAAATGTAGATATAAAATCGGAGATGCGTAAGTTCTATTCAGTTGTGTATTTGTAAACTAAAGTCTTTGAAAATGTAATAAGTTTTACGAAACGCGCTCGTGTCGCGTCAGACTAGAAATAAAAATGAATTTTGGAGAATTGATTTTTGATTTACCTCCAACAGTGAAAAGAAATGTACGAAAGATTGAGAAAATTCGTGTTAGAATTATTAATCTTACTTTTTCGGTCATATTTCATAATATATATATATATATATATATATATATATATATATATATATATATATATATATATATATATATATATATATATATATATATATATATATTATATATATATATATATATATATATATATATATATATATATATATATATTTCTCTCCCTTTCTCTGATGCCAGTGCTCTTCAGTTGGCACAAGGGACAAAGAACAAGTCTCAGGAGCCCGAGCCACCGACCTGACCTGAACATAAAGTTATAGTGGACATGAATGAGAGCTTTATGCGACGGGAGATTTTTCTGCCCAATGATAAGGGAGAAGGAGCACGGTGCGTTCTCGAGAGGGGCGGCACGGGGCGTTCTGGGGTGGAGGAGCATGGTGCGGTCTGGGGAGAAGGAGCACGGTGCGTTCTGCGGAGGAGGAGCACGGTGCGTTCTGTGGAGGAGGAGCACGGTGCGTTCTACGGAGGATGAGCACGGTGCGTTCTGTGGAGGAGGAGCACGGTGCGTTCTGTGGAGGAGGGACACGGTGCGTTCTCGGAAGGCTGGTCAATATATCAGCGCCTTAATCACCCGAGAGACATTGGCAGACTTGATGTTATATACGAAGACAATGTTCTCAAGACAGTCAGCCATTAACAGCCTTGTGCTGGTACCATTCTCAACAACATTACTTCATCAGTGATCACTCAGTCTGTGGCTGAGGTATTCCTGCACGTACCTCTGTGTATCTCCTCATATTCCTGCACGTATGCCCTCATATTCCTGCACGTATGCCCTCATATTCCTGCACGTACCTCCTCATATTCCTGCACGTACCTCTGTGTATCTCCTCATATTCCTGCACGTACTCCCTCATATTCCTGCACGTACTCCCTCATATTCCTGCACGTACCTCTGTGTATCTCCTCATATTCCAGTACGTACTCCCTCATATTCCTGCACGTATGCCCTCATATTCCTGCACGTACCTCCTCATATTCCTGCACGTCCTCATATTCCTGCACGTACTCCCTCATATTCCTGCACGTACCTCCTCATATTCCTGCACGTACTTCCTCATATTCCTGCACGTACCTCCTCATATTCCTGCACGTCCTCATATTCCTGCACGTACTCCCTCATATTCCTGCACGTACCTCCTCATATTCCTGCACGTCCTCATATTCCTGCACGTACTCCCTCATATTCCTGCACGTACTTCCTCATATTCCTGCACGTACCTCCTCATATTCCTGCACGTACTTCCTCATATTCCTGCACGTACCTCCTCATATTCCTGCACGTCCTCATATTCCTACACGTACTCCCTCATATTCCTGCACGTACCTCCTCATATTCCTGCACGTCCTCATATTCCTGCACGTACTTCCTCATATTCCTGCATGTACCTCCTCATATTCCTGCATGAACCTCCTCATATTCCTGCACGTACCTCCTCATATTCCTGCACGTCCTCATATTCCTACACGTACTCCCTCATATTCCTGCACGTACCTCCTCATATTCCTGCACGTCCTCATATTCCTGCACGTACTTCCTCATATTCCTGCACGTACTTCCTCATATTCCTGCACGTACTTCCTCATATTCCTGCATGTACCTTCTCATATTCCTGCATGTACCTTCTCATATTCCTGCACGTGCATTCTATTCCTGAACGTACCTCTTCACATTCCTGCACGTTCCTTATCATGTTCCTGCACGTGAATCCTCATATTCCTGCACGTATCTCTTTATATTTCTGCACGTACCCTCCTTATATTCCTGCACGTAGCTCTTCCTATTTCTGCACGTGCCTCCTTATAATCCTGCACGTACCTCCTCATATTCCTGCACGTGCCTCCTTATATTCCTGCATGTACCTCCTCATTTTCCGGCACGTGCCGCCTCATATTCCTGCACGTACCTCCTTATATTCCAGCACGTGCCTCAAATTCCAGCACGTGCCTCGTCATATTATTCCACGTACCTCCTCATATTCCTACACGTACCTCCTCATTTTGTGGCACGTGCTGCCTCATATTTCCTGCACGTACCTCCTTATATTCCAGCACGTACCTCTTCATATTCCAGCACGTGCCTCATATTCCTGCACGTGCCTCCTCATATTCCTGCAGGTATCTCCTCATATTCCTGCACGTGCATCCTCATATTCCTGCACGTACCTCCTTATATTCCAGCACGTACCTCTTCATATTCCAGCACGTGCCTCATATTCCTGCACGTGCCTCCTCATATTCCTGCAGGTATCTCCTCATATTCCTGCACGTGCTTCCTCATATTCTTGCACGTACCTCCTCATATTGCTGTACGTACCTCCTCTTATTCCTGCACGTACCTCCTTATATTCTTAAACGTGTCTCCAATATTCCTGCACGTACATCCTCATATTCCTGCACGTACCTCCTCATATTCCTCCACGTACTCCATTATATTCCTGCACGTACCTCCTCATATTCCTGCACGTGCCTCCTCATATTCCTGCACGTACTCCATCATATTCCTGCACGTGCCTCCTAATATTCCTCCATGTACCTTCTCATATTCCTGCACGTACCTCCTCATGTTCCTCCACGTGCCAGCTCATCTTTCTGCACGTACCTCGTCATATTCCTGCACGTACTTCCTCATATTCCTGCACGTACCTCCTCATATTCCTGCATGTACCTCCTCATATTCCTGCACGTACCTCCTAATATTCCTGCACGTACTTCCTCATATTCATGCACGTACCTCCTCATATTCCTGCACGTACCTCCTCATATTCCTGCACGTACTCCATCATATTCCTGCACGTACTCCATCATATTCCTGCACGTACTTCCTCATATTCCTGCACGTACCTCCTCATATTCCTGCACGTACCTCGTCATATTCCTCCACATGCCTCCTCATATTCCTGCACGTACTTCCTCATATTCCTGCACGTACCTCCTCATATTTCTGCACGTACCTCCTCATATTCCTGCACGTACCTCCTCATATTCCTCCATGTGCCTCCTCATATTCCTGCACGTACCTCATCAAGGAAAGTATTATGTCATCACAACCAGATCATCACCGGAGATATCATGATAAAACAACACTAAGATAATAGACAACACAACGACAGATACTACGATGACAACAAGACTGGACGACGGTGAAGCACTCCCAGTCTTCATCACCAGCCAGTCTGTGAGTGTATATAATACCCCACCATGCAGAGTGTTGTGTTTGTGTCAGTCTGTCCTCCAATAATAGGGAGGTAAATGTAACAGCACAAGTAAGTGCAATTATATACTATTCATAACAGTCAGGAATTGCACTTATTTTCATTTAGTATTAAACCGCACTGGCAAATAGATTGTGATTATTTGAGTTTACCTGAAAAAGCTGAATAGAAAACTACAACCTAACCTAACCTTCATAGTGTTTGAAGATAAGCATTTTATTGATTCTTAGTTACAATTAGTACTTAACCAATAGTTATATTGATATTTACAGTTTTATAAAACTAATAAAGCAAAACTAAAATATATCAATAAATTGTAAAGTATCTCAGGAAATTTAACATTTTGTATAAAATCTCTATTGTTTAATAAAACTAAAAATGAAATTCCTGATATTTAAAACTGAGTATAGTGAATTGAACTTGAAAACGTCATCCAAAAATTCTGAGTGTTTTGAAAACTTGGAGAATATATGGGGAGGTAAATGTAACAGCCGCTTAAGTGCAATTATGTACTATGTATGACAGTAAGGAACTACACCTATGTACTCTGTATGAGAGTAAGGAACTGTACTTACTACACTTAGTATTAAACCGTACTGTCATTTTGGAAGACGGGTTGGTTTGTGTATGTATAACACAATTAGCTTGCTTATTATGTGGTGACGAAGCAATATTGGATTTTTTGCTTCCAGATCTATATCCGCATGCTGTAAGCGGCCTCCGCATCTGATTAGATTATAATTGTTGGTGTCTATACAGAGACCCAGATCATTTTGAAGTTTCTTAGGGACATTGGCAAATTCTATCCGAATGTAACTGTTTGGGCTCTTTTGACCCAGTAACTTAAGGCATTAGGGAATTTATACTTGATTCCAATTTCTTTAGAAAATCAAACACCACTCGGGTGACACCTAGTAGTTTGCTCAGTTCAGAGTATCGTTTAGGATCAGTTACCAAAGTCCGAGGTGGTTCTTGATTCTCAGTGGGAACAGTGACATTGGCCACAATGACTTGTGGCTTTTGTTCAGGCCACTGGTTACTGACTAGCCACTGAGGTCCATTGAACCACATCTCTGCTTTGGTTAATTGCCATAAAATCAGGCCTCGGGAGAGATAGTCAGCTGGATTCTCCTTGGTGGGTACATATCTCAGTTTGTACCCTGTTGACAACTCTCATATTTCCTTAACGCGGTTACTCACGTAAAGATTTTTCCTGTTATTGTTTTTCACCCACTGTAGCACTGCCTCATAATCTGACCATACCACTGTTTCTTCAAAGTGGATGTTGCTTAAGGACTTGATCAGAAAATGAGCCAATCTTACTGCTAACAGTAGAGCTGTTAACTCCTGTTTAAGCAATGATCGTTTCTTTAACAGTGCCACTCTGGCCTTTGATATGAGCATATTGGCTTGCCCATTTGAGACCAGGTAAGCTACTATGTCATAATCCTTTCCTGAGGCATCACAGAATACATGTAGCTTAATTATTTTTTTTCAAATTACTGTGTTCCGAGAGAACTTGACAGACTCTAGGATACTTAAATCTTTCACTAGCCCTAGCCATTTTTCTTGTAAGGTAGGTGTTAGAAGATCATCCCAGCCTTTCTTCTGTTTCCAACATTCCTGCATTATCAACTTTCCATTTATCTAGATTGGACTTAATAAACCCAATGCGACGAAGGGTTTGCTGAATGGGATAATAACTTTTACATTGTTAGGTTGATGGTATCTGGCTCCACCAACTTGATTGTCAACTGATCTGCAATTGTATCCCATTTGATGCCTAGTACCTTTGTCTTCTGGGGTACCTTGTTGTCAGGAAATTCTGTTTCGATCAGTTGATTTAATTTGGCATTGTTGAAGACCCACAACTAGAGAGGCATATATGTTTCCAAAAATTCTCTATTGGTCTTGTCATATATGTTCAGCAGTTTACTTTCCATGCTGGTTGTTCCTTGGAAGTTGTCCACATACATGTTGTTGCTAATTTCAGTTTTATTTGGGAAATTAGACCTCTTCAAGTGCTTGTCCAAGGAAGCTTGTAGCAGAAACGGAGAAGAAGTAGGACCAAATAAAACTGACACGAACCTGTAGGTGATCACTTCATTGTTTCGATCGTTAGGATCCTTGATCCATATGAATTTGGTGAAGTTATGATCTTCTTCTTCTTGGAGACCTACCTTAACCCTTACACTGCTCAGGGATCCTTGGGACATTTACACCCCTGTGCGCAAGAAAAAAAAATTCAAAATTTTTTTTCGTCTTCTAAACATGTTAATTTGTGTCCCCTGAGCACGGAAAAAAAAAAAAAAAAATCGTAGGTGACATATTTTGGGCACAATTGACCGAGGAAGTCTGGCAAAAAGTGGGCGTTGACAGAGCGGTCGTCAGACCCGGTCAGCGTCACTTGCGCTGACAGATGGGAGTTGCCACAAAGATATTATTACCTAATTGTTTCAATGTCTCCGATTGATTTTTTCTTAGTTTTTTTGCAGTAATATTATTCAATAGTGTGTAGTGTGATATATTTATATAATAAAAGTGGTGAATAATCGCTATACTCAAAAGTATGATGTGCATATTAGTTTATTAATTATTATGTTTATAAAACAATAAACAAATTGTTTTGCTGCTATTACACTCTATACACAGGTTATATATAAGTATCTGCATGTTTTGGTCACCATAACGAACCACTAAGTTGGTATTGAGAGTCGAAAAGCAACAAAGAGTTACCGCCACACACCACTTGCTGCCACTCCCTCAACACACGCACTAAACTTTTCCCCCAACAATGCCATTTGTGGTGTTATTGCACTATACAGACGTTATATATAAGTAATATATATTTTGCTCACCACAACTGTACAGCTAAGCTGATATAGTTAGTTCAGGCACTAAGAGTCGTCGCTATACACAGATGGCGGCTGGCGGCTCCCTCACTCTTTCAAGGTCACACGCACTAAACTTTCTCCCCCAACAATACCTTTTGCAGTGTTATTACCCTATATACACATATTATATATAAATATCTACATGTTTTATGCACCGTAACTGTACACCTAAGCTTGTAGTACGCCCAAAGAGCATAGTGGCCACCCTCTAGACAGCTAGACAAATCGTGCAGACGACGTCACCTCCGTCACCCATATGGCTCCTCCCAGCATAATCCTTTTGCTGTTATTACACAAATACACACATTATATATAAGTATCTACATTTGTGTTCACCATAAAGAACCACTGACCTGGTATGGTGAATGCAGACAATAACAGCTAGCCACACAGTCAGTAAACGATGCTGTCTCCCTCCATCTCTCAGCATCACTCCTCCCACAACGCTAATTATTACAACAATCCTGCTATTATCACAACCCTGGTTATTTATATCACAGTCATGGGTCATCTGTAATATTGTCATCGCTAAATAATAACAATTATATATTTATTTTGACATTTTTCGGCGATGCTGTGGTCACAAGCTGAACAGCAATGCTGTTCGCTCATGCTGCGTGCGCCGGCCTTGGTTGCTCCAACAGCACTGTGCCTCTCACACCTGAGAATATTGCCCACGATTTTTTTTTAAATGGCATCTGTTTACAAGAGCCCTGAGGAAGCTACTGTGAACCCTGTGTAGCCGCGGGCCATTTGAATCAGGCCTGGCACCCTATGGCGTATATATACGCCATGCGCACCATGGGACATGTTACTCAGGGCGTATATATACGCCATGCGCAGTTTAAGGGCCTTACTGATGTCGGTAGTGTATGCATAAGTCCCGATGTGAAACTTTAAAGCACGTTGTATAGCCTTTGTGTCAGACTAGGGCCAGTTTGAAGGCAGTCATCCAATGAAATACTATTCTGCTTAGTCTTAGCATTGCAATTAAATACTATCCTTATTGGGGTAGTAGCTGAATTTTCAGTACTCGGTGGTGTGGCAGGTAGTGTCCTTCCTTTGTGTCATCATTTGTTTCAACCTCGATAAATTTGTTACCGAGTTGTTGTTGGATTATATCATGGTACAATTTCAAGTTCTCAGGATGTCTTTGTAAGTGCATCACCTTAATTGGTTTTGTGCAATGAAATGGTTGATGGGTAGTTGAGGGTAATTCAGCTTCCATGGTAACCTGACCCAGTATTGATTATCTCTCTAGACAACTGAGTCAAGGTATTGTTTGTAAGTCCACTCATCATCTGGACTAGGTTTTTCAGGCCTAGTTCATCACCCGGCTGAGAGTTATCAGGTCCCATAATTTATGTACAGGGGGATCAAGCTCATCCTCAGACATGTCTCTGAATTGTAATGGAGACTGTTCTCCTATTCATGCAACCATCACGGGGTTGGCATGTTAGTGGTCTACAGGTGCGGGTTGCTTCAGCCATAATACTTGGCTTTTTAGCAAATAGCCACCTACACACATTAAAAGGTTCATTCCCTGTTTTTCATCTTTTCCTTTGATAAGCTGATGGTTGACATCTGAACCGATAAAGATGTCAATATTGGAGAGGTTGTCAGATGTGATTTTCAGCCAACTTGATTCTCTTTTCTTCCAGGAATTTGGCTGTTGTTTCTAGACCATAAACATACAGGTCTGATGGGAAATTGTCTACAAGAGCAAGTACCGGTCGAACATAACCGCCTAAACGTACTCCAGGTTGTATTTTCTTGAACTCGGACTCCTGAGTTAGTCAGGAATCCTGCTATGTCTAATTTTGTCTCTCATACAGACTTGAGTTTCAAGGTATCTACTAACTCATGGGAGATAAAGGTCATTTGGGATCCTTGGTCAAATAATCTATGTATGGTGACCTTGGATCTTCTGTTTTTAAGGATTAATTGGGCAGTGGGCAAAGCTGATTTATGATCAGACTTTGGTGATAGTACACTTACATCTGGAAATAATTTACAGAGCTGTTCTGAAGTGGAAGTTCCTTACTCCACCTGGGTGGTAGACTTTGTACTTGAGTCCCTACACAATACTGTATGGTGTTGACTCTTATTGCACCTTGCAGGTGCGCATTTGAGTTGCACAGGTATCGGGTTTATTTGATCTTAGACACCTAGTACATCTGTGCAACTCCTTGAGTCGTCTCACACGTGTAGCACGATCTTGGTAAGTATTGTAGTTGTACATAGACTGTTCTTCTTCACACAACACACATGGCCTCCAGACGTTAACAGCACCTTTGGGAGTCACTGTTTTGGGTGACACATTAACTGTAGGTTAATGGTACTCTGAGGTACCAACAGGTACTCTGAGAGAGAACTCTATCAACATCAGAGGTCCGAGACTGTTCAACACGCTTCCACTACACATAAGGGGCATAACTGGCCGACCCCTCACAGTGTTCAAGAGAGAATTGGATAAGCACATCCAAAGGATACCTGATCAACCAGGCTGTGACTCATACGTCAGGCTGCGAGCAGCCGCGTCCAACAGCCTGGTTGATCAGTCCGGCAACCAGGAGGCCTGGTCGACGACCGGGCCGGGGACGCTAAGCCCCGGAAGCACCTCAAGGTAACCTCAAGGTAGGTTTGGAGGGACCCACTGCATTTGTGCCCACACTGCCTTGTTTCCACCTTGGTGTGGTGGTAGTTGGTTTAGATTTACTTAGAGTACGGGTTGTACTCTGTTGTTTACTATGGGTGTTAACGAAGGTTTAGGTGTTGATTTACTCTCTGTGTTGTCTCTTTTTCGTTCTATAACAGAGCGTAGACCTTCTGTAATCTCCTTTACTGTCAGAGAAGATTTGTTATGTAAGGCACACAACTTATCCAGTATTTCAGTGGGTAACTTGTGTCTTACAAAAAGTTGAATTATCCAATCTGATTCACCTAGGTTTATTTTAAGGCTAAGTGCTTTGAGTAAGGACTCAAGCTCCAATCTAAAGGCTTGGAGTGAGTCAACGGATCCATCTGTTGCTGGTATATCCACCAATTTTTGTTTTAAAAGTCTGATAGCTCATTCTGGTTCAGCATAATTTTCTTTAAGGAGCTGTACTCCTTATCATAGCCATCATCTGACAATGTTAAATTACAGACCACTTTTAACGCTTCACCCTTTAATATAGCTTGTATGTATGTAAATTTGGTGGTCTTAGCTATATTGGCATTAGCATCTACTGAGTCAACAAATTTGTTCCAGAAGTTATCCCAATTTTCATCCACTGTTCCAGAGAAAGTAGGTAGACTAATTGATGGTAGTTTGACGTTTGGTTGTGTGGATTTTTGGAAGCTGTGGCTGTAATGTTTGTTGTTGCCTTGCAATGCATTATTTTATTACTAAACTGTTGTATCTTGATTTGAATGGCATCTTCATAACCTGCCTGTTCTTGCACGACAGCCTCTATTGTTGCTTCATCTATTGCAGTGTCAGTAAGAACATCCTGATATTTCTGTATTTGGCTTCCTACTTGTTCAAATTTTCTCTCGGTAACCTTATGATGACCCTCCAGTTCAACATGATTAACTGGAGTTTGTGTGTATAAATCCTCGCATTTATTGATCTGTCTGGATAAATGGCCTTTCATAACAGTGGAGATCACTTTCACTTTTCCTGCAGTAGACATGACTGTTTGGGCTAGCCATGCTGCAGTTGTACGAGAGCAAAGCCTTGATGGGCTTGGACTTGGGCTGCTTCTATGGCTTGAACTAGAGCCGTTTATCATTTAATTAATAAACATTATATAATCATACACATTGTGATTTGAGTGGTATCCTTGTATCTATGATCGATTCACCTCAAGTTAGGTCATCTATATCACTCTTAGTTGGTACAGAGTCACAGATTAACATTCAAAGGTGAAATGATTAAAGTTAAATTATTACTATGGTAATGGTAAATGTACAACACAACTCATGTTGTTATAAGAACAGCACAATAAAATATATATACTTGCTTGGCTGTACAATTGGTTCAACTCTAGACAAGTGTAAACCCCTTTCCTTACACCAGGCTAGTACAATTAAGTTAGACTAGGTTGCTGTACAACACCAGTCTAATAATGTCCTGCCCCTTGTATAAGAGTTGGCTATAAATAATGGTAATATGCAGTAATTGGTATAGTGCAATATGTTGTAATGTTTATATATAAATACTTATATATAAATTTATAAGTATAATTAGCCTCTTATCAACCACTTGTAATGATTTAGCAAAATTGTTCTCTTGGTTCAGTCATTGGAACAATATTAGTGCCTGCTGTAAGTTCTGTTCACGGTGACCTGAGATTGAGTAAGTTAGGCGAGAAAATTGTTTAGCAGTGCATTTCTGCTGTAATTTATATATATGTAAATATTTCACTCAGTAGTTTATGTTGATCCTAGATTTGATGAACTACTGGGTTAATTCTAGCTTATCCGGTTCGTTGAGGTCCATATTTATGTGGGAGAATCCTAGCAGGCATATACTTATTTTAAATATAATTTATTATTAACTTAAATATTGTATTATTATGATATAAGTGGACTGTATTTTGATTCAGCCTGCCGGAACTTATCTATACATAGTTTGGGGGGGACAATTATAACTTATGCCACCTATGAGTGGATATATATAAGCTATAAATTGCAAAATATAAATTACAGCACATATGGTGGCTTAATCTTCAATATTATTAAATCTATCTACTTTTTGCAAAAAGATTTGTGTAAATCCTTAACTTATACTGTAGGTATGGCCTGATTAGGCTGGCTATTTTAAGCCAACAACTGTTTAGGGTGTGGCTACATGTGCTTCAGAGTGCCACGTAATGGCGCCTGGCACTGTAGCGTCGGTGTACAACTAGTGTTGCCAGAAACTTCACAGTTTGTGTGGGCCAGCCTATCTTTTCAGTAACTCCAAATCACAATTTACCTGCCAAATGAAGTACATTAGTAATGGAACATTAACATATGTGTACAGGTGTGACATGAATATTGTGTGTGTGTAGTGCTTAGTAAAACACTTACTTTGTTGAGTTTAAGCTCACAGTATAACCGCCAGACTCATCAAGACAGTAAATGGACAAAAACATGAAATAGATAATGGGTAAGACAGATACTCAGTTATTCTTGTTGTTGTAGAGGTTGCTGTGGTAGTTACTCGGTTGGTTGACTCATTTTTGGGAGTGTTGTGCTTGCTCATATGGAGCCCTCTCTGTTTCACGCTCCTCTGTTTACAATCTGTACGACTCACCTCCATCCTCCCTCAGCAACCCATTCTCACACTTGCTTATAGTCAATATTGGCTTATTTAATAAGTGCATATGTGACATACTAATTGAGTGTAAATATTTTAGTTTACCTTGAAAAGCTTCATAGAAAACACCGACCTCACCTAACCTTCTTAGTATGTTAAGATAAGCATCGTATTGCTTCTTATTTACAATTATTACTTAACCTATCAATGGTATAGGTTAAGTAATAACTGTAATTAAGAAGAAATAAGATGCTTATCTTAACATACTAAGAAGGTTAGGTGAGGTTGGTGTTTTCTATGAAGCTTTTCAGGGTAAACTAAAATATTTACAATCAATTAGTATGTCACATATGCACTTATTAAATAAGCCAATATTGACAATAAGCAAGTACGAGAACGGGTTGCCCTCAGCTGGTGTTCCAACAATATCTGATTCTATCTATGTATTAAGGAATAGGGAGTCAAGCTATATTTCTGGTGTATTTATTAATATTCAGTCCTAGTGAATACTATTTTATTAAGTTTAAACTCTAGACTTTGGTTTAAAAGAAATGAGAGTTAATGTTTACGTGGTGTTGATTAAATCCCATTCACTGATTTTTGAAGGGTAACTGAAGTATGTTAACGTGTGTGTCGGATTTCTGACAACATCGTGCCCGAGTCGCATTCAGACCCACACGACGATTTTAACCACTGCCTTTTTTAGGTCGGCGTTCAATCCCCGACTGTTCAAGTAGTTGGGCATCAACCCTTCCCAGTGCTATATCGTCGTTTTGGCTTGTCGTTTTCATCTGATAGTAACCTCCCCATTTCCAACTTCCCGCCTATCACCTGCTTCTCTCACAGAAAACACTGATGAGTCACAACACTCACAGACAACACTGATGAGTCACAACACTCACAGAAAACACTGATGAGTCACAACACTCACAGACAACACTGATGAGTCACAACACTCACAGACAACACTGATGAGTCACAACACTCACAGACAACACTGATGAGTCACAACACTCACAGACAACACTGATGAGTCACAACACTCACAGACAACACTGATGAGTCACAACACTCACAGACAACACTGATGAGTCACAACACTCACAGACAACACTGATGAGTCACAACACTCACAGACAACACTGATGAGTCACAACACTCACAGACAACACTGATGAGGCGTCACAACACTCACAGACAACACTGATGAGTCACAACACTCACAGACAACACTGATGAGTCACAACACTCACAGACAACACTGATGAGTCACAACACTCACAGACAACACTGATGAGTCACAACACTCACAGACAACACTGATGAGGCGTCACAACACTGATGAGGCGTCACAACACTTATGAGGCGTCACAACACTGATGAGGCGTCACAACACTGATGAGGCGTCACAACACTGATGAGGCGTCACAACACTGATGAGGCGTCACAACACTGATGAGGCGTCACAACACTGATGAGGCGTCACAACACTGATGAGGCGTCACAACACTGATGAGGCGTCACAACACTGATGACGCGTCACAACACTGATGAGGCGTCACAACACTCACAGACAACACTGATGAGGCGTCACAACACTGATGAGGCGTCACAACACTCACAGACAACACTGATGAGTCACAACACTCACAGACAACACTGATGAGGCGTCACAACACTGATGAGGCGTCACAACACTCACAGACAACACTGATGAGTCACAACACTCACAGACAACACTGATGAGTCACAACACTCACAGACAACACTGATGAGGCGTCACAACACTGATGAGGCGTCACAACACTGAGGCCGCCTGGACAGTGAGCGCGACAAGCTCCCAACTGATATTGCTTCTTTTATCAATGCTGGATAATTGCAGGTGTGGTGAACAGGAACCATTATGGTGTATTGACTCACCGATCACTACCTGCTCCACCTTCCTCATCACCAGTAGCCTACACTACCCTGCTCCACCTTCCTCATCACCAGTAGCCTACACTACCCTGCTCCACCTTCCTCATCACCAGTAGCCTACACTACCTGCTCCACCTTCCTCATCACCAGTAGCCTACACTACCCTGCTCTACCTTCCTCATCACCAGTAGCCTACACTACCCTGCTCCACCTTCCTCATCACCAGTAGCCTACACTACCCTGCTCCACCTTCCTCATCACCAGTAGCCTACACTACCCTGCTCCACCTTCCTCATCACCAGTAGCCTACACTACCCTGCCCACCTTCCTCATCACCAGTAGCCTACACTACCCTGCTCCACCTTCCTCATCACCAGTAGCCTACACTACCCTGCTCCACCTTCCTCATCACCAGTAGCCTACACTACCCTGCTCCACCTTCCTCATCACCAGTAGCCTACACTACCCTGCTCCACCTTCCTCATCACCAGTAGCCTACACTACCCTGCTACCTTCCTCATCACCAGTAGCCTACACTACCTGCCCCACCTTCCTCATCACCAGAAGCCTACACTACCCTGCTCCACCTCCTCATCACCAGTAGCCTACACTACCCTGCTCCACCTTCCTCATCACCAGTAGCCTACACTACCCTGCTCCACCTTCCTCATCACCAGTAGCCTACACTACCCTGCTCCACCTTCCTCATCACCAGTAGCCTACTCTACCCTGCTCCACCTTCCTCATCACCAGTAGCCTACACTACCCTGCTCCACCTTCCTCATCACCAGTAGCCTACACTACCCTGCCCCACCTTCCTCATCACCAGTAGCCTACACTACCCTGCTCCACCTTCCTCATCACCAGTAGCCTACACTACCCTGCTCCACCTTCCTCATCACCAGTAGCCTACACTACCCTGCTCCACCTTCCTCATCACCAGTAGCCTACTCTACCCTGCTCCACCTTCCTCATCACCAGTAGCCTACACTACCCTGCTCCACCTTCCTCATCACCAGTAGCCTACACTACCCTGCTCCACCTTCCTCATCACCAGTAGCCTACACTACCCTGCTCCACCTTCCTCATCACCAGTAGCCTACACTACCCTGCTCCACCTTCCTCATCACCAGTAGCCTACACTACCCTGCTCCACCTTCCTCATCACCAGTAGTCTACACTACCCTGCTCCACCTTCCTCATCACCAGTAGCCTACACTACCCTGCTCCACCTTCCTCATCACCAGTAGTCTACACTACCCTGCCCCACCTTCCTCATCACCAGTAGCCTACACTACCCTGCTCCACCTTCCTCATCACCAGTAGCCTACACTACCCTGCTCCACCTTCCTCATCACCAGTAGCCTACACTACCCTGCTCCACCTTCCTCATCACCAGTAGCCTACACTACCCTGCTCCACCTTCCTCATCACCAGTAGCCTACACTACCCTGCTCCACCTTCCTCATCACCAGTAGCCTACACTACCCTGCTCCACCTTCCTCATCACCAGTAGCCTACACTACCCTGCTCCACCTTCCTCATCACCAGTAGCCTACACTACCCTGCTCCACCTTCCTCATCACCAGTAGCCTACACTACCCTGCCCCACCTTCCTCATCACCAGTACCCAACACTTACCACCCAACGTCAAGGTTTTCGAAAATACTATTTCCCAGGGCTCACTTGGACGATGTGTTCCATAGCTTTCCAAGCTGAACTTTTCAGTGCCTCTTCTGTACATGTTCCACGGGTTCTTGATTGTAATTTGCTCCTGGACTCTCCATGATGCCGTGTTCGGTGCCTCTTCAGGATAATGTGCTCCACGTTCCTCAAGTGTGACGTGTTCCAGGGTCGTCAGGACAAAGTGTAAATGGGGATTTCCTGTCCAAAGTTCCCTTCTCTCCTTGTACCTCCCCGACCTTCACCCACTGTACCTCCCCCACCTTCACCCACTGTACCTCCCCACCTTCACCCACTGTACCTCCCCCACCTTCACCCACTGTACCTCCCCCACCTTCACCCACTGTACCTCCCCCACCTTCACCCACATCACGTCCCCCTCCTTCACCCACTGCACCTCCCACCTTCACCCACTGCACCTCCCCCACCTTCACCCACTGCACCTCCCCCACCTTCACCCACATCACGTCCCCCTCTTCACCCACTGCACCTCTCCTTCCTTCACCCACTGCACCTCCCCCACCTTCAACCACTGCACCTCCCCCACCTTCACCCACACACTCCCCTCCTTCACCCACTGCACCTCCCCCACTTCACCCACTGCACCACCCCCCTTCACCACTGCACCACCCCCTCCTTCACCCACTGCACCTCCCCTCCTTCACCACTGCACCTCCCCCCTTCACCACTGCACCCCCCACCTTCACCCACTGCACCCCCCCTTCACCCACTGCACCACCCCTCCTTAACCACTGCACCTCCCCACCTTCACCCACTGCACCTCCCCTCACCTTCACCCACTGCACCTCCCCCACCTTTACCCACTGCACCCCACCTTCACCCCCTGCACCCCCCACCTTCACCCACTGCACCACCCCCTCCTTCACCCACTGCACCTCCCCCTCCTTCACCCACTGCACCTCCCCCACCTTCATCCACTACACAACCCCCTCCTTACCCACTGCTCCTCCCCCACCTTTGTAACACCGTGAGGTGTTTGGTTTAGTTTTATTTAATCATACTTAGAGATATATGAGTCTCAGACAAGGATTTGAGAGGCGCCAGGTTGTCGGCCTGAGTCTCACACCTCTAAGCGTTAATGACCTCAAGTTGACCTGAGGTCAGATCATGCGAATTCCACCTTGCTTCTGCTAATCTGATAATTGGCCTTCAAACATGCCGACGTTTAAGGAGTGGCTTGGTAGAGTGCCTGAGGCTGTCTACTTGTGGCGGAGTTAGTTACTAGGTTCCCCAATATATACTCGGAGAGCAGAGCATAGAGGAGAGAGGAGCCAGCAAAGCAGAGGAGAAGACGGCCTAGCCAGGGAGGCTGTCAGCCGGCGGGGCGGGACAGTCTCTGTCAACTACAGACCCCCTCTTTCCTCCATCTCTATCCAGCTATAGGCAGACACTTGGTGAGTTGAACATTAAGGTGACTTGGTCGTGTTTACAAGTGTTGTGTGAGGATCAGGGGCAGTCAAGTTGTAGGGTTCTCGAATTCTTGGATGATGACTCACTTGGCATATTAATCTTGAACATTGGAATTGCTTAAATTATGATACTTCATGTGAAATATAATTATGAATTTATTGGTTTAAATTGTCTTTAACTTTGTTCCCTAGAGTTTTGAGTTGAGATGAGAAAGCCTCTGTGGTTTCATGATTTAATGAGTACATGAAAGATGGAACATACTAATAATGACCTTTTTATAACCTCTTTTGAGAATATTGTGATACAGACAAGTTCCATTCCTTGTCTTGTATGTAATAGTCTTGAATGGATGGTGGCAGCATTTCTTCATCTACTATCTACTCTTCTACTTCTACTATCTACTCTACTTCTATCTATCTACACCTCTCCCTCCACCCCTCTCCAAACTCTCCACCCCTCTCCCTCCACCCCTCTTCAACTAATGACCCTCCTCGCTCCTCCACTTCTCTACCTCTCTCACCCCACACCCTCACTAATTACTTCATTATTTATCTCTTCCCTTTCGTTTCTCTTAAACGTTTGTGGCAGTGAAATGTATTTTAGAGTTCTTTGTAGAGTTTCGGGTAGCTGATCAAGTTACGGCGCCTTGTAGTCGTAGCACCTAGGTAGTCAAATACCTAGGTTACAAGGTGTTGAACGAGAGAGGTTGCCTTAGGAACTCTGGAGGTGCTCTAGAATAGTTAGCTAACTGAGGATGGGATAACGGACTAGAGAGAGCTGTTTCCCCCGACCTCGTTAGTTAACTGGGGGGTTGGAATAATGGACAAGAGAGAGCCATTTACCCCACCCCTGTTACAATGATGTCAGCGGTGTTGAACAATGTTTAATGTAACAGGTATTAGTTTAACATTGTTCAGTCCATGTGTCCTTTTGCTACTCAGGCGCTATCAGGGAGATCTTGACGGGTGTTTAATATTCGCAAGTTAGCGAGTTTTTCAGGTTAGGAGATAGTGATTCTCTGGCGATGTGTTTTAGTGATTTTGTGAGTTTTGTGAAGTTCAGATAATGGTCACCAGAACTTGCGTGTGTAGTGATTTATGTTAGTGATAATTTTGGCGATTTGGGAACTTAGTGGTTGGTGGTAGTGCAGGTCAGCTGAGTGTGACAGGTGACCCCGCAAGTCCCAGGGGACACCCAGCCTCCGCTGGTTGCCAGGTCAGTTGGGGAGTGGCAGGTGTAGTTCTTAAGTAGTTTTAAGTGGTGGTTCTGCTCAGATTATTGTGATCGACTGTTTTACTCCATTTGAACGCAATAACCCGAGGTGTACTGGTATTGTACAACATGCTAGCCAGGGAGGCTTAGTATGTCAGTAGACTTCACGTTGGGGACGCTCGACGTTAGATAGTCTGGTCACGGGTGGCAAAAGTTTGGAGTTGTGGACCTGCGGAGAAGCAGGGAAACACTCTGGGTCACGTAGGTGGCTGTAGGTTAAGGGTGGGAGTAACGGATATTTAAGTACGTAAGATTGGGAACGGTATAGTTAAGTTAGGCTAGTGTTTTGTCTCTATTAGTATTGATATTTTTGGTGGAGATTCGTTTAGTGACAGTTAAAAGCAGTGACGACCTTATTCTCTCTTCTCTAAACTTTACTCTGTTACTGTTTTATGTTCCACCAAGTCAATATCATTCAGTGTTAATTGGATTATTAAAATTTAAGTGTAGTCGTTGCCAGGAGGAGAGCGTTTTGATTGGACTGTGTGAACCCTATACAACTTGCAGGGTCACACAACATTTTGGAACACGGGTATTGTTGCCTTTATGTTCATTCCCAGGTTGGAGCCAGTGGAGAAGCGCGCATACACAGAAGAGGGAGACGGCTGCCTTGTACCAAACTCACGGGCGTTTATCACCAGCCCACTACCTGGATGTCATGGCTCCACCACCACCACCACCACCCCGGGGGACCCCCAAGATGCAGCCCTCTCGGGCAGTTAAAATGGTCTACCCAGTAGACCCCAGGATGGACGGACCCCAGTGGATCCCAGGACGGACGGACCCCAGTGGACCCCAAGACGGACGGACCCCAGTGGACCCCAGGTCGATCTGCAGACGACCCCAGACGACCCAGTAAAGATGAAAGAGGAACAACAACGACTCCAGTCTGTCCTACCAACATCGGTCTATCCAGGATGGACCCCAGGATGGACGGACCCCAAGTCGCTTGTCAAAGACCCATGGGAGGAGGAAGAGAGAAGAAAGAAGAGAAAAGAGAGAAGAAAGAAGAGGAGAAGATAAGACAAGCTGAGTGAGACACGATGCCTAGTGTCCCTTGCTGGTGTCAGCATCATTGCATGGAGCGTACTTGCAAGACAGAATCATTTGCCTTAACTGGCCGCCCCTCCTGCAAGCATGTTGCTCTGTTGAGTGATTCCTCCTGTGTCGAGCGGACTTGATGTAGCCGTCAGAAGTGGCTCTCTGAAGGAGGCGTGCTGGAGCAACAGGGAGGAGAAAAGTAGGATGGGATTTCTACGGTGGCAACTATATGGAGGTCTCGAAACTTGTAGTCCCTATAGCTGTGAAGAACCCCAATATACGTCTCTCATGGTGACTGACGTAGGGCCAATTACAGATCAGCTGGGACAACTAAATTCCATGGTCCTGTGCGCAGTGCAAGAAGTAACGGCTACCTGGTTGGCCAAGGGTTGTTGTGTGTTAACGACGGAGAAGCGACAGAGGCAGTTGTGTTGAAGAAATATGGTACAGGACTATCTACAAGACCAAGCAGTGACGTCGCCCAGCCAGAGACAATGGACGTCTGTCTAAATATTTATTTTTTTAGAGTAGGATGATGTATATTTGTTTAGCTAGGATGTATTTTTTTCAGTTAATAAGTTATTGCATACAGCTAGCTTGCTTCAGCAGTGTTGCAAAAACTTTATTTCGGGGAGAAGGGGAGATGTAACACCGTAAGGTGTTTGGTTTAGTTTTATTTAATCATACTTAGAGATATATGAGTCTCAGACAAGGATTTGAGAGGCGCCAGGTTGTCGGCCTGAGTCTCACACCTCTAAGCGTTAATGACCTCAAGTTGACCTGAGGTCAGATCATGCGAATTCCACCTTGCTTCTGCGAATCTGATAATTGGCCTTCAAACATGCTGACGTTTAAGGAGTGGCTTGGTAGAGTGCCTGAGGCTATCTACTTGTGGGCAGAGTTAGTTACTAGGTTCCCCAATATATACTCGGAGAGCAGAGCATAGAGGAGAGAGGAGCCAGCAAAGCAGAGGAGAAGACGGTCTAGCCAGGGAGGCTGTCAGCCGGCGGGGCGGGACAGTCTCTGTCAACTACAGACCCCCCCCCCCCTCCATCTCTATCCAGCTATAGGCAGACATTTGGTGAGTTGAACATTAAGGTGACTTGGTCGTGTTTACAAGTGTTGTGTGAGGATCAGGGGCAGTCAAGTTGTAGGGTTCTTGAATTCTTGGATGATGGCTCACTTGGCATATTAATCTTGAACATTGGAATTGCTTAAATTATGATACTTCATGTGAAATATAATTATGAATTTATTGGTTTAAATTGTCTTTAACTTTGTTCCCTAGAGTTTTGAGTTGAGATGAGAAAGCCTCTGTGGTTTCATGACTTAATGAGTACATGAAAGATGGAACATACTAATAATGACCTTTTTATAACCTCTTTTGAGAATATTGTGATACAGACAAGTTCCATTCCTTGTCTTGTATGTAATGGTCTTGAATGGATGGTGGCAGCATTTCTTCTTCTACTATCTACTCTTCTACTTCTACTACTATCTACTTCTACTATCTACTCTTCTACTTCTATCTATCACCTCTCCCTCCACCCCTCTCCAAACTCTCACTTTCAACTAATGACCCTCCTCGCTCCTCCCACTTCTCTACCTCTCTCACCCCACACCCTCACTAATTACTTCATTATTTATCTCTTCCCTTTCGTTTCTTTTAAACGTTTGTGGCAGTGAAATGTATTCTAGAGTTCTTTCTAGAGTTTCGGGTAGCTGATCAAGTTACGGCGCCTAGTAGTCCCCGCACCTAGGTAGTCAAATACCTAGTTACAAGGTATGGAACGAGAGAGGTTGCCGTAGGAACTCTGAGGTGCTCTAGAATAGTTAGCTAACTGAGGACGGGATAACGGACTAGAGAGAGCTGTTTCCCCCGAACTCGTTAGTTAACTGGGGGGTTGGAATAATGGACAAGAGAGAGCCATTTCTCCCCACCCCCCGTTACACCTTCACCCACTGCACCACCCCACCTTCACCTACTGCACCTCCCCCTTCTTCATCACTACACTCCCCCACCTTCACCCACTGCACCTCCCCACCTTCACCCACTGCACCACCCTGCCTTCACCTACTGCACCTCCCCTTCTTCACACTGCACCACTGCACCTCCCCCACCTTCACCCACTGCACCTCCCCACCTTCACCCACTGCACCACCCCCTTCACCACTGCACCCCCCTCCTTCATCACTGCACCTCCCCACCTTCACCCACTGCACCCCCACCTTCACCCACTGCACCACCCACCTTCACCCACTGCACCACCCACCTTCACCCACTGCACCACCCCACCTTCACCCACTGCACCCCCACCTTCACCCACTGCACCTCCCCCACCTTCACCCACTGCACCCCCCACCTTCACCCACTGCACCACCCCACCTTCACCCACTGCACCACCCCCTCCTTCACCCACTGCTCTTTCCCCACCTTCCCCTTTTGCACCTCCCCACTTTCATACCACCGTAATTACGTCATGTAGTTGTATCATGTTGTGCTACAGTAATGTTGATGTAGTGAGTGAGAGAGTTGGTGGGGGAGTGTAGGCGCCGTGTTCCTCGCCCCGAGCCAGCGGGTGTTTATCACGGCTACGGAGCAGCTGCACAGTGCACACCGTGTCTAGTTCACCTACTGCCGCTGCAACGAGTTTCTCCTGATATTGCAACTGCCTTCACTTCCTATGTGTCTGCAGCTGTGCTAGAGAGTTGGGCCAAATATGTCCATGCCCGAAACGCTTTGCGTAATAGTGGCTTTAGGCATTGTATGTACTAGCTCTATCTATAAGTCCACCAATCTTTGTAAAAATCTCTTGTATGTATGTACTTTACCTAAATAAACATTTATTTATTTATTTATTTATGTTCAGTCATCCAGCAGCGTCCGGCCTGAGCCACGAGGAGGGCACACAGCCAGTCTGTGCTGGCGGGGGGTAGTGGGCTGCGTGTCCGCTGATGGCGCCCTTGTGCTTACCGTCAGCTCGTGCACCACATCACTCTGGAGGCCAGCAGGGAGTGGCTGGAGGCAGCAGGCAGGTGGGTATATGTGGCAGGTGTCATGTCTTAATTACCAGTTGGGGCTTCATTATTCTCCGCTCAGTTGGTCGTAAACAGCAGGAGGGCTGTTTGTTGGGCGGTGAATATGAGGCACTGTTATTGTGCTAGACCAGTGTGACCTGGTGTGAGGTGTGAGGTACCAGCGTGATCCCACAGTGAGGGGGGGGGGAGGAGGCGTCTGAGGCGCAGGAGGAGGAGGAGGAGGAGGAGGAGGAGGAGGAGGAGGAGGAGGAGAGGAAGCGCAGGGTTGCCTATCAGTGACTAATGGCATATAAGACCTTGTTCTTTATTCTTGGTCGCCTCCTAACATCAAATACTTGACGCGTTAGTTTCATCTCAATTTAGCTTTGTTAAAGTTATGGATGGAATTGACTTCACCAAGCTCTTCCTCCTCTGCACTCCAGTGTCCGACCCCCGTACAAGGTGCCACAACTTCCTTACTTCTCTTCAACATAACTCTTTGTACAACTTGCAATGACGTTCATATTACCTATCCTCTCTTTAATTTAAGTTGGCTTCCTTAATTCACTTGGACTCTTCCCCTTAGGATCGTGAATGTAGCAATCCTTGTTTCTCCAGAGAGGTCGTGAGGGAGAGTTTTCTCATCCTGTCCTCAAAGCTCAAGCCTCTCAATTCACCTACGATCTAATTGTAAACTTTGAATTATTTTAAGTTTTTGTTTCTGCTTCACAAGGTGTGGGTTCAGTGCTAGTGCTGAATACTCAAGCCTCACCTGGCCAGTGTAACCATCTTTACTACACACAGCCTTCATCACTGTAACCATCCTTACTACACACACCTTCACCACAATAACCATCTTTACTACACACAACCTTCACCACTGTAACCATCTTTACTACACACAACCTTCACCACTGTAACCATCTTTACTACACACAACCTTCACCACTGTAACCATCTTTACTACACACAACCTTCACCACTGGAACCATCTTTACTACACACAACCTTCACCATAGTAACCATCCTTACTACACACAACCTTCACGAATGTAACCATCTTTACTACACACAACCTTCACCACTGTAACCATCTTTACTACACACACCCACACAACGTTCATCACTGTAACCATCTTTACTACACACACCCACACAACGTCCATCACTGGTACCATCTTTACTACACACAACCTTCATCACTGCAACCATCTTTACTACACACAACCTTCACCACTGTAACCATCTTTACTACACACAACCTTCATCACTGTAACCATCTTTACTACACACAACCTTCACCACTGTAACCATCTTTACTACACACACCCACACAACGTTCATCACTGGTACCATCTTTACTACACACAACCTCCGTCACTGTAACCATCTTTACTACACACAACCTTCATCACTGTAACCATCTTTACTACACACAACCTACACCACTGTAACCATCTTTACTACACACAACCTACATCACTGTAACCATCTTTACTACACACACCCACACAACGTTCATCACTGTAACCATCTTTACTACACACACCCACACAACCTTCATCACTGTAACCATCCTTACTACACACAACCTTCATCTCTGTAACCATCTTTACTACACACAACCGTCACAACTGTAACCATCTTTACTACACACAACCTTCACAACTGTAACCATCTTTACTACACACAATCTTCGTCACTGTAACCATCTTTACTACACACAACCTTCACAACTGTAACCATATTTACTACACACAACCTTCACCACTGTAACCATCTTTACTACACACAACCTTCATCACTGTAACCATCTTTACTACACACAATCGGCATCACTGTAACCATCCTAACTGTACAGTTTTCATTACTGGGTCCTTTATTAGAAACAAACATCATCACTGTAACCGTCTTTACTACACACCAACGTAACCATTTCTTGACCAAACAATAGTTTTAGGACACATTATTAAATTGTTACACATGTAATTTTCAGCTTCAGAAATCAAGGAATAAGGAAACAACAGTTAAATAACTCAGATAAAATATTTTATTTAACCCTAGTAATAACATCAATGATTTTTAATATAAAAATGTCTTTTCAATAATTTCATTTTTTTCATTTTTAGTTCCTTTCCCTGTTTTCGTTCTTATTATTTTCCATCTTATGCTTTTTCTCTTTTCTTGTCCATACTGCTTATCTTTTTCTTGTCCGTGCTGTTTATCTTTTTCTTGTCCGTGCTGCTTATCTTTTTCTTGTCCCTGCTGCTTATATTTTTCTTGTCCCTGCTTCACTTCTGCCTGCCGTTGTTCTTCGAGGTTGTGCCGGTGTTCTTTCTTCCGTGGGTTCTTCTCCACCTTCTGAAGCTTGGTCTTCATGCGTGCGAGCTTCTCTGTGAGAGCACTGGACACTGAGCCCACCACTCCCTGCCTGGCTCGCTTGATTCGTGGGTCATGTGACCCCGGGGGAACAACCTCTGCATACCTGCGTTTCACACCTGACCCTGCCTCATATCCTCCATCATGACCTATGAGCCAAGGCGGGACCCCTTCTCCATAACCTTCAGGCAAGTCTGGGTTCCTGCCAGACTCATCCATCCTTGACTGAGGTCTAAGTAAAGAGTCCTGAAGGACTCAGTGAGGCTCAGGTAAATATCCCAGATGGCGAATATTTAGTCAAGGTGATAGTGCTTGTAGCGTAGGGTAAGGTAATTATCAAGAGAAAGCGCTAAGGCATTACGACTATACAGCACTTGCAAAGGGTAATGGGGATTAGTAAGTAGGATATGATAGAGGAAAGGAATGGTGCCCAACCACTTCGACGGCACCATTCATGTTTTAGTGAGTGGAGGTGCTACAAAGTCTTATAGTAACCCAACCTTCATGTTTGTCATGGTGACGATGATTAAAGTACTCATGACGAAGCTGCGAGTGAAATACTGAAGATAAAAATGCCAAGAAGTAGTCAAGAAAAAGATTTATTGTGAGAAAGTGTCAAGATGATAGTCACTGAGCAGTGAAGATGTTGGCACTGCTGGCAATAGTGTTGTCAAGAGTTAGATGCTGGGAGTGTAATAGTCATGGTGACGCTGTTGGGAGTGTAATAGTCATGGTGACGATGTTGGGAGTGTAATAGTCATGGTGATGATGTTGGGAGTGTAATAGTCATGGTGATGATGTTGGGAGTGTAATAGTCATGGTGATGATGTTGGGAGTGTAGTAGTCATGGTGATGATGTTGGGAGTGTAATAGTCATGGTGGTGACGCTGGGAGTGTAATAGTCATGGTGGTGACGCTGGGAGTGTAATAGTCATGGTGGTGACGCTGGGAGTGTAATAGTCATGGTGGTGACGCTGGGAGTGTAATAATCATGGTGACGCTGGGAGTTTAATAGTCATGGTGACGCTGGGAGTGTAATAGTCATGGTGATGATGTTGGGAGTGTAATAGTCATGGTGATGATGTTGGGAGTGTAATAGTCATGGTGGTGACGAAGGGAGTGTAATAGTCATGATGGTGACGCTGGGAGTGTAATAGTCATGGTGGTGACGCTAGGAGTGTAATAGTCATGGTGACGCTGGGAGTTTAATAGTCATGGTGACGCTGGGAGTTTAATAGTCATGGTGATGACGCTGGGAGTGTAATAGTCATGGTGGCGACGCTGGGAATGTAATAGTCATGATGGTGACGCTGGGAGTGTAATAGTCATGGTGGTGACGCTGGGAGTGTAATAGGCATGGTGGTGACGCTGGGAGTGTAATAGTCATGGTGGTGACGCTGGGAGTGTAATAGTCATGGTGGTGACGCTGGGAGTGTAATATTCATGGTGGTGACGCTGGGAGTGTAATAGTCATGGTGATGACGTTGGGAGTGTAATAGTCATGGTGGTGACGCTGGGAGTGTAATAGTCATGGTGGTGACGCTGGGAGTGTAATAGTCATGGTGGTGACGCTGGGAGTGTAATAGTCATGGTGGTGACGCTGGTGAGTGTAATAGTCATGGTGATGACGTTGGGAGTGTAATAGTCATGGTGGTGACGCTGGGAGTGTAATAGTCATGGTGGTGACGCTGAGAGTGTAATAGTCATGGTGACGCTGGGAGTTTAATAGTCATGTTGACGCTGGGAGTTTAATAGTCATGGTGATGACGCTGGGAGTGTAAAAGTCATGGTGGTGACGCTGGGAGTGTAATAGTCATGGTGGTGACGCTGGGCGTGTAATAGTCATGGTGGTGACGCTGGGAGTGTAATAGTCATGGTGGTGACGCTGGGAGTGTAATAGTCATGGTGATGATGCTGGGAGTGTAATAGTCATGGTGGTGACGCTGGGAGTGTAATAGTCATGGTAGTGACGCTGGGAGTGTAATAGTCATGGTGATGATGCTGGGAGTGTAATAGTCATGGTGGTGACGCTGGGAGTGTAATAGTCATGGTGGTGACGCTGGGAGTGTAATAGTCATGGTGGTGACGCTGGGAATGTAATAGTCATGGTGGTGACGCTGGGAGTGTAATAGTCATGGTGATTATGCTGGGAGTGTAATAGTCATGGTGGTGACGCTGGGAGTGTAATAGTCATGGTGGTGACGCTGGGAGTGTAATAGTCATGGTGGTGACGCTGGGAGTGTAATAGTCATGGTAGTGACGCTGGGAGTGTAATAGTCATGGTGGTGACGCTGGGAGTGTAATAGTCATGGTGGTGACGCTGGGAGTGTAATAGTCATGGTGGTGACGCTGGGAGTGTAATAGTCATGGTGGTGACGCTGGGAGTGTAATAGTCATGGTGGTGACGCTGGGAGTGTAATAGTCATGGTGGTGACGCTGGGAGTGTAATAGTCATGGTGGTGACGCTGGGAGTGTAATAGTCATGGTGGTGACGCTGGGAGTGTAATAGTCATGGTGGTGACGCTGGGAGTGTAATAGTCATGGTGGTGACGCTGGGAGTGTAATAGTCATGGTGGTTATGATAAATTGGGATGATGATAAATAGGAATGATGATAATTGATCATGCTGGAGCCGAGCTCAGACCGGGAGCTACATTTAACTCGTGCCGAGCTACATTGCATCATGATGATACAATGTAACAATTACAAACGATGAAGAACATTTGCAGAGACGAAATGTCTCTGACATTTCATTGTCACTTGACAATGTCGAAGTCTTCACTTTGAAAATTTTTGTGCATATTGGAGATGTAAGCGATTGTAAGAAATTTTATTCTACACTTATTAACATGTCCTCCTTCTGTTCTTAGTGTATTTATTGGATTTTATATAGTTTAATTGCATTGTTTTGCACCTCCACAGGTGAAGAACAACTACATCAAACATGATAAATTTATCTTATGAGAGACATGATGATTATAAAGTAAAAATGTGCAATATTTAAAAGAGAGAATTTGAGACTTTTATCTCCCCTGTCGATTCCTTTTAGAATTTTGTAGGTAATGATGTCTCCTCGAGCTCTCCTGTCTTCCAACGAGGTGGGGTGCATTTCACACCGCCTTTCCTTGTAACTCTAACCTCTTAGTTCTTGGACTAGACTAGTGATTTACCTCTGAACTTTTTCCAGCTTTGTTCTGTGCATGACAATGTGCAGGCCCCATGCTGGGGCTGCATACTCTAGGATTAGTCTTACATATGTGGTATACATGATTCTGAAGGCTATTCAGATGTTAGCCGTGTGAGACAATATGCAGGAAGAACCATCTTGATCTTTAAAGTCGTCTTTGATATCTTTGAGAACGGGGTTTGATGGTGGAAATGGAAATTTTTGTGTATTCCCAATGACTCTGAGAAATATCTTTGAATGCGAGAATAATATTTTGACGAGTTTGAGAGTGATGATCAGCAGAAATACATTGACATTGTTTCACAATTAAATTTGGCTGAATGGATAAATATAATGCTTTATAACTAACTAAAATAAATAATTTGAACTAACTAAAAATTAATTTGTTGACAAACAATAATGTTGTTGAAAATTCGAGGCCATGAACTAGATACTGAAAGGAAGAAACAACAAAAAATCACGATATTGAAAAGAGTTTGAACTGAAGTTGTAAAGAATTTGAAAGTGAATTATTATATGTAATGTGAAGTGCTTCAGGAAAGCAGTAAGTAATCTTAATTTGAAAAAGATAATGAGTAGTCTGAAAAAGTATGACGCGATGAAATAAGTAAAATAAGAAGCAATGATCTTCATAGAACATAAACATGACCGTAATTAATACATTGTGAACCCTCGTAAAACTTAACACTGCAAAAGTTAAATCAGCCTAGTATGAGCTATAATCCCAAAACAGAAGTTGTATTGCTGTATTAGAACTGTTTAAAGGAATGCTTCAATCGCCTACTATCTAATTGTAAACTTTGAATTATTTTAAGTTTTTGTTTCTGCTTCAGAAGGTGTGGGTTCAGTGCTAGTGCTGAATACTTCAGCCTCACCTGGGCAGTGTAACCATCTTTACTACACACAGCCTTCATCACTGTAACCATCCTTACTACACACAACCTTCACCACTGTAACCATCTTTACTACACACAACCTTCACCACTGCAACCATCTTTACTACACACACCCACACAACGATCATCACTGTAAACATCTTTACTACACACAACCTTCATCACTGTAACCATCTTTACTACACACACCCACACAACGTTCATCACTGTAACCATCTTTACTACACACACCCAGACAACCTTCATCACTGTAACCATCTTTACTACACACACCCACACAACGTTCATCACTGTAACCATCTTTACTACACCCACCCACACAACCTTCATCACTGTAACCATCTTTACTACACAAACCCACACAACGTTCATCACTGTAACCATCTTTACTACATACACCCACACAACCTTCATCACTGTAACCATCCTTACTACACACAACCTTCATCTCTGTAACCATCTTTACTGCACACAACCTTCGTCACTGTAACCATCTTTACTACACACAACCTTGATCTCTGTAACCATCCTTACTACACACAACCTTCACAACTGTAACCATCTTTACTACACACAACCTTCATCTCTGTAACCATCTTTACTACACACAACCTTCACCACTGTAACCATCTTTACTACACACAACCTTCACCACTGTAACTATCTTTACTACACACAACCTTCACCACTTTAACCATCTTTACTACACACAACCTTCATCTCTGTAACCATCTTTACTACACACAACCATCATCACTGTAACCATCTTTACTACACACTACCTTCACCGCTGTAACCATCTTTACTACACACAACCTTCACCGCTGTAACCATTTTTACTACACACAACCTTCACCACTATAACCATCTTTACTACACACAACCTTCATCACTGTGACCATCTTTACTACACACAACCTTCACCGCTGTAACCATCTTTACTACACACAACCTTCATTACTGTAACCATCTTTACTACACACAACCTTCACCACTGTGACCATCTTTACTACACACAACCTTCACCACTGTGACCATCTTTACTACACACAACCTTCACCACTGTAACCATCTTTACTACACACAACCTTCACCACTGTAACCATCTTTATTACACACAATCGGCATCTCTGTAACCATCCTAACTGTACAGTTTTCATTACTGGGGCCTTTATTAGGTACAAACATCATCACTGTAACCGTCTTTACTACACACCAACGTAATCATTTCTTGACCAAACAATAGTTTTAGGACACATTATTAAATTGTTACACATGTAATTCTCAGCTTCAGAAATCAAGGAATAAGGAAACAACAGTTAAATAACTCAGATAAAATATTTTATTTAATCCTAGTAATAACATCAATGATTTTTAATATAAAAATGTCTTTTCAATAATTTCATTTTTTTCATTTTTAGTTCCTTTTCCTGTTTTCGTTCGTTATTATTTTCCAGCTTATTCTTTTTCTCTTTTTCTTGTCCATACTGCTTATCTTTTTCTTGACCGTGCTGCTTATCTTTTTCTTGTCCATGCTGCTTATCTTTTTCTTGTCCCTGCTTCATTTCTGCCTGCCGTTGTTCTTCGAGGTTCTGCCGGTGTTCTTTCTTCCGTGGGTTCTTCTCCACCTTCTGAAGCTTGGTCTTCATGCGTGCGAGCTTCTCTGCGAGAGCACTGGGCACTGAGCCCACCACTCCCTGCCTGGCTCGCTTGATTCGTGGGTCATGTGACCCCGGGGGAACAACCTCTGCATACCTGCGTTTCACACCTGACCCTGCCTCATATCCTCCATCATGACCTATGAGCCAAGGCGGGACCCCTTCTCCATAACCTTCAGGCAAGTCTGGGTTCCTGACAGACTCATCCATCCTTGACTGAGGTATAAGTAAAGAGTCCTGAAGGACTCAGTGGGGCTCAGGTAAATATCCCAGATGGTGAATATTTAGTCAAGGTGATAGTGCTTGTAGCGTAGGGTAAGGTAATTATCAAGAGAAAGCGCTAAGGCATTACGACTATACAGCACTTGCAAAGGGTAAGGGGATAAGTAACTAGGATATGATAGAGGAAAGGAATGGTGCCCAACCACTTCGACGGCACCATTCTTGTTTCAGTGAGTGGAGGTGCTACAAAGTCTTATAGTAACCCAACCCTCATGTTTGTCATGGTGACGATGACTAAAGTACTCATGACGAAGCTGCGAGTGAAATACTGATGATAAAAATGCCAAGAAGTAGTCAAGAAAAAAAATTATTGTGAGAAAGTGTCAAGATGATAGTCACTGAGCAGTGAAGATGTTGGCACTGCTGGCAATGGTGTTGTCAAGAGTTAGATGTTGGGAGTGTAATAGTCATGGTGACGCTGTTGGGAGTGTAATAGTCATGGTGACGATGTTGGGAGTGTAATAGTCATGGTGATGATGTTGGGAGTGTAATAGTCATGGTGACGATGTTGGGAGTGTAATAGTCATGGTGATGATGTTGGGAGTGTAATAGTCATGGTGACGATGTTGGGAGTGTAATAGTCATGGTGGTGACGCTGGGAGTGTAATAGTCATGGTGATGATGTTGGGAGTGTAATAGTTATGGTGATGATGTTGGGAGTGTAATAGTCATGGTGATGATGTTGGGGGTGTAACAGTCATGGTGACGATGTTGGGAGTGTAATAGTCATGGTGATGATGTTGGGAGTGTAATAGTCATGGTGATGATGTTGGGGGTGTAACAGTCATGGTGACGATGTTGGGAGTGTAATAGTCATGGTGATGATGTTGGGAGTGTAATAGTCATGGTGACGATGTTGGGAGTGTAATAGTCATGGTGATGATGTTGGGAGTGTAGTAGTCATGGTGATGATGTTGGGAGTGTAATAGTCATGGTGATGATGTTGGGGTGTAACAGTCATGGTGACGATGTTGGGAGTGTAATAGTCATGGTGATGATGTTGGGAGTGTAATAGTTATGGTGATGATGTTGGGAGTGTAATAGTCATTGTGATGATGTTGGGAGTGTAATAGTCATGGTGATGATGTTGGGAGTGTAATAGTCATTGTGATGATGTTGGGAGTGTAATAGTATTGGTTCGAGTCACTTCTGGGGTGTGAGTTTTCAGTTGCATATAGTCCTGGGGTGTGAGTTTTCAGTTGCATATAGTCCTGGGGACCATTCAGGCTTGTTCGCATTTGTATTCCTGGGAATACAAACCTTGAAACTCACCGTATACTGCAGGCATGTTGTCGACATTTTTGCGCAGGTATCTGATGTCAGACGTCTGCAGGAGCTGAAGGAGGCATTTGAGCAGAATTCTGTGTTGAGTTACACTTACGAGATGAAGAAGATGGGGAGCTGCCCTTTCTAGACGTGACTGTCACAGAAAGGAGCGGAGGCCTCCACGCTGCAGTCTACACTAAGGAAACAAACATAGGGATGTGCCTCAATGCCAATAGTGACTGCCCAGACAGGTACAGGAGAAGTGTTGTTAACGCTTACGTCGACCGTGCTCTCAGCCACAGCTCTTGATGGAAGCAAGTCGATGAAGAACTCTGTTGGGTAAGGCAGGTCCTACTCAAGAACGGCTTCTCTAATGGTTTTGTTGAAGACATCATAAAAAGAAAGGTGAAACGCCATGCAACCTCTGAAGAGTCAACTAACACAACACATGTACCCCCAATTAGACTATTTTACAGGAAATTCTTTTCGACTGCTCGTAAAACGGAGGAAAGGGTCATGAAAGATATTGTTGATAGGAACGTTATCCATACAGACAAAAATCAGAAAATACAGTTGACGATTTACTATAAAACCAAGAAAACGGCCTTGGTTTCTACTCATGAAGAGCTGTCCAGACACCAAGCATAATGCCTTGAAGGAGACCAACGTCGTCTATGCCTTTAAATGCCCATTTGGGCATAGTAAGATGTACATCACCTTGTACATCAAGGTAATCACCTTACTATAAATAATATAGTAAGGTTTACATCAGTCTTAAATTTTACTAAGGAATAGTATTGCACATATCTTGCACTCTACTGTTTCGTATCAATCATCTAC
>NC_091213.1:23632438-23832733 GCF_040958095.1 Procambarus clarkii | reverse complement strand
TGTGTGTGTGTGTACTCAACTACATGTACTCATCTTCACCTGTGTGTGTGTGTAGTCAACTACATGTACTCATCTTGACCTGTGTGTGTGTGTAGTCAACTACATGAACTCATCTTGACCTGTGTGTGTGTGTACTCAACTACATGTACTCATCTTCACCTGTGTGTGTGTGTAGTCAACTACATGTACTCATCTTGACCTGTGTGTGTGTGTGTGTAGTCAACTACATGTACTCATCTGACCTGTGAGTGTGTGTACTCAACTACATGTACTCATCTTGGCCTGTGTGTGTGTGTAGTCAACTACATGTACTCATCTTGACCTGTGTGTGTGTGTATGTGTGTAGTCAACTACATGTACTCATCTTGACCTGTGTGTGTGTGTGTGTGTGTGTTGTCAACTATATGTACTCATCTTGACCTGTGTGTGTGTGTAGTCAACTATATGTACTCATCTTGACCTGTGTGTGTGTGTGTGTGTGTGTGTAGTCAACTATATGTACTCATCTTGACCTGTGTGTGTGTGTAGTCAACTACATGTACTCATCTTGACCTGTGTGTGTACTCACCTAGTTGTACTCACCTAGTTGTGTTTGCGGGGGTTGAGCTCTGGCTCTTTGGTCCCGCCTCTCAACCGTCAATCAACAGGTGTACAGATTCCTGAGCCTATCGGGCTCTGTCATATCTACACTTGAAACTGTGTATGGAGTGAGCCTCCACCACATCACCCCCTAATGCATTCCATTTGTCAACCACTCTGACAATAAAAAAGTTCTTTCTAATATCTCTGTGGCTCATTTGGGCACTCAGTTTCCACCTGTGTCCCCTTGTGCGTGTTCCCCTTGTGTTAAATAGACTGTCTTTATCAACCCTATCAATCCCCTTCAGAATCTTGAATGTGGTGATCATGTCCCCCCTAACTCTTCTGTCTTCCAGCGAAGTGAGGTTTAATTCCCGTAGTCTCTCCTCGTAGCTCATACCTCTCAGCTCGGGTACTAGTCTGGTGGCAAACCTTTGAACCTTTTCCAGTTTAGTCTTATCCTTGACTAGATATGGACTCCATGCTGGGGCTGCATACTCCAGGATTGGCCTGACATATGTGGTATACAAAGTTCTGAATGATTCTTTACACAAGTTTCTGAATGCCGTTCGTATGTTGGCCAGCCTGGCATATGTCGCTGATGTTATCCGCTTGATATGTGCTGCAGGAGACAGGTCTGGCGTGATATCAACCCCCAAGTCTTTTTCCTTCTCTGACTCCTGAAGAATTTCCTCTCCCAGATGATACCTTGTATCTGGCCTCCTGCTCCCTACACCTATCTTCATTACATTACATTTGGTTGGGTTAAACTCTAACAACCATTTGTTCGACCATTCCTTCAGCTTGTCTAGGTCTTCTTGAAGCCTCAAACAGTCCTCTTCTGTTTTAATCCTTCTCATAATTTTAGCATCGTCCGCAAACATTGAGAGAAATGAATCGATACCCTCCGGGAGATCATTTACATATATCAGAAACAAGATAGGACCGAGTACAGAGCCCTGTGGGACTCCACTGGTGACTTCACGCCAATCGGAGGTCTCACCCCTCACCGTAACTCTCTGCTTCCTATTGCTTAGATACTCCCTTATCCACTGGAGCACCTTACCAGCTACACCTGCCTGTCTCTCCAGCTTATGTACCAGCCTCTTATGCGGTACTGTGTCAAAGGCTTTCCGACAATCCAAGAAAATGCAGTCCGCCCAGCCCTCTCTTTCTTGCTTAATCTGTGTCACCTGATCGTAGAATTCTATCAAGCCTGTAAGGCAAGATTTACCCTCCCTGAATCCATGTTGGCGATTTGTCACGAAGTCCCTTCTCTCCAGATGTGTTACCAGGTTTTTTCTCACGATCTTCTCCATCACCTTGCATGGTATACAAGTCAAGGACACTGGCCTGTAGTTCAGTGCCTCTTGTCTGTCGCCCTTTTTGTATATTGGGACCACATTCGCCGTCTTCCATATTTCTGGTAGGTCTCCCGTCTCTAGTGATTTACTATACACTATGGAGAGTGGCAAGCAAAGTGCCTCTGCACACTCTTTCAGTACCCATGGTGAGATCCCATCTGGACCAACCGCCTTTCTAACATCCAGATCCAGCAGGTGTCTCTTGACCTCCTCTCTCGTAATTTCGAACTCCTCCAAGGCCGCCTGGTTTACCTCCCTTTCTCCTAGCACAGTGACCTCACCCTGTTCTATTGTGAAGACCTCCTGGAACCTCTTGTTGAGTTCCTCACACACCTCTCTGTCATTCTCTGTATGACTGTGTGTGTGTGTGTGTGTGTGTAGTCAACTATATGTACTCATCTTGACCTGTGTGTGTGTGTAGTCAACTATATGTACTCATCTTGACCTGTGTGTGTGTGTAGTCAACTACATGTACTCATCTTGACCTGTGTGTGTGTGTAGTCAACTATATGTACTCATCTTGACCTGTGTGTGTGTGTAGTCAACTACATGTACTCATCTTGACCTGTGTGTGTGTGTAGTCAACTATATGTACTCATCTTGACCTGTGTGTGTGTGTAGTCAACTACATGTACTCATCTTGACCTGTGTGTGTGTGTAGTCAACTACATGTACTCATCTTGACCTGTGTGTGTGTGTAGTCAACTATATGTACTCATCTTGACCTGTGTGTGTGTGTAGTCAACTACATGTACTCATCTTGACCTGTGTGTGTGTGTAGTCAACTACATGTACTCATCTTGACCTGTGTGTGTGTGTAGTCAACTATATGTACTCATCTTCACCTGTGTGTGTGTGTGTAGTCAACTACATGTACTCATCTTCACCTGTGTGTGTGTGTGTAGTCAACTACATGTACTCATCTTCACCTGTGTGTGTGTGTAGTCAACTATATGTACTCATCTTCACCTGTGTGTGTGTAGTCAACTACATGTACTCATCTTCACCTGTGAGTGTGTGTGTAGTCAACTACATGTACTCATCTTCACCTGTGAGTGTGTGTAGTCAACTACATGTACTCATCTTCACCTGTGTGTGTGTGTAGTCAACTACATGTACTCATCTTCACCTGTGTGTGTGTGTGTAGTCAACTATATGTACTCATCTTGATATGCTTGCAGGGTCGAGCTAGGCTCCTGGCCCCCGCCTTCCGGACGTTATAAGATTAATACAATGAATCATTTCTCACGCCTTTATTATATTAATATTTAAAATTAAGAATCCAGTTGGATTCAACGACTTTTACGTCTAATATAAATCACTTATTGACAGCTAAGGCAACGCAACTTCTCTGTGCCTCATTTATGTTCGTAGTTTCCATCTATGACCTCACGTTCTGCTGTTAATAGATTTGAACACCGCTGCTTCCCTTCATCCTACACTGCTGTACTGGTCTTCCCTTCATCCTACACTGCTGTACTGGTCTTCCCTTCATCCTACACTGCTGTACTGGTCTTCCCTTCATCCTACACTGCTGTACTGGTCTTCCCTTCATCCTACACTATTCTACTGGTCTTCCCTTCATACTACACTGTTGTACTGGTCTTCCCTTCATCCTACACTGCTATACTGGTCTTCCCTTCATCCTACACTGTTGTACTGGTCTTCCTGTCATCCTACACTGCTGTACTGGTCTTCCCTTCATCCTACACTGCTGTACTGGTCTTCATCCTACACTGCTGTACTGGTCTTCCCTTCATCCTACACTGCTGTACTGGTTTTCCCTTCATCCTACACTGCTGTACTGGTCTTCCCTTCATCCTTCACTACTGTACTGGTCTTCCCTTCATCCTACACTGCTGTACTGGTCTTCATCCTACACTGTTGTACTGGTCTTCCCTTCATCCTTCACTGCTGTATTGGTCTTTCCTTCATCCTTCACTGCTGTACTGGTCTTCCCTTTATCCTACACTGCAGTACTGGTCTTCCCTTCATCCTACACTGCTGTACTGGTCTTCATCCTACACTGCTGTACTGATCTTCCCTTCATCCTACACTGCTGTACTGGTTTTCCCTTCATCCTTCACTACTGTACTGGTCTTCCCTTCATCCTACACTGCTGTACTGGTCTTCATCCTACACTGTTGTACTGGCCTTCCCTTCATCCTACACTGCTGTACTGGTCTTCCCTTCATCCTTCACTGCTGTACTGGTCTTCCCTTCATCCTTCACTGCTGTACTGGTCTTCCCTTCATCCTACACTGCTGTACTGGTCTTCCCTTCATCCTACACTGCTGTACTGGTCTTCATCCTACACTGCTTTACTGGTCTTCTCTTCATCCTACACTGCTGTACTGGTCTTCATCCTACACTGCTGTACTGGTCTTCCCATCATCCTACACTACTGTACTGGTCTTCCCTTCATCCTACACTGCTGTACTGGTCTTCCCATCATCCTACACTACTGTACTGGTCTTCCCATCATCCTACACTACTGTACTGGTCTTCCCATCATCCTACACTACTGTACTGGTCTTCCCATCATCCTACACTGCTGTACTGGTCTTACCTTCATCCTACACTGCTGTACTTGTCTTCATCCTATACTGCTGTATTGGTTTTCCCTTCATCCTTCACTGCTGTACTGGTCTTACCTTCATCCTACACTGCTGTACTGGTCTTCATCCTATACTGCTGTACTGGTCTTCCCTTCATCCTACACTGCACATTCTACCATGTGTGCAGAAGGTTCGGTTTTGTAAATACAAGACTCGAGTATACCATGTTGGGTGTCTGGGGAAAACTCGTGTCATCAGAAGGACCAAGGTACTGCGAGGGCCGTCGTGTACCTGGATGTTTGTTAATAACAGCCAGGAGAAGTGTTGTATGTCAACTAGTTAACTCCAGGGAGCCAGTCTCCAGAAACAGTGAGGAGGAACGGTTGTCAGTCGTGGTCACGAGAGGGAACAAGGGCCCAGTCTTAGTCCTCCGCCATGATGTAGTTGTGAGGGCGCGGCCTCTAGTCACCAGGAGAGACTGCTCCTCATTGGTCGAGGCATCAGTGATCAGTGCCTGATTTTTTTCTCTTTATTTAATAAAACGCATTATTAATCATATATACATAAGTTTTACAAGGCAATACTACATTACATATACAGTAGTATAATGGTCAGTAAACAAGTGTTTCATTATCACAGAACTTGAACTTTAAACCCCTAAATGTTATATTTATTTTTCTTTAAATGATTTACAATATAGCAGATTATATTTACATTAATTTACAGGGAAAATTATTACATTTATATATATTTTATTCAATTCTCATTGGGTAATATCACACAGTGATCAGGAGCGTGGGGGAGAGCCTGGGAGTGCTCGGGACAGCCTGCCAGCACCTCGGAGTGCTCGGGACAGCCTGCCAGCACCTCGGAGTGCTCGGGACAGCCTGCCAGCACCTCTGAAGTTGTCTGTCATCTTACTGAGACTGGAGGCTCTCCGCTGACGGCCACCGCCTATATTACCCGCCTAAACCAAGTTAATTAATATCTCTTCATCTGCCTAATTTCATTTAGTGTGACTCGCTGCTGAATCCGGTTGGCGATATATGTTAATTAATTTTTGTACGAGTGATGGCTTAGGAGAGAGATGGTGAACACCCGCAAGAAGCACCTACTCTTGCCTGTGTTATATCAGTGAACATCGTGAACATCCGTGAGTCCAGGATCACCAGAACGGGTTATCTATAGCGTCCATCGACTCCCCATTGATGCCGTTAATTGTTGGAGTGAAGTGAGTTTATTTTAGAAGCAAACTGGTGGACTTGATGATTTCTTCCTCCAGAGGCAACCTGCCACATGAGGTCACCCTGTGAGTGTGAGCTTACCCTGCCACCCTGTGTGTGTGAGTGTGCTCACCCTGCCACCCTGTGTGTGTGTGTGTGTGTGAGTGTGAGCTCACCCTGCCACCCTGTGCGTGTGCTCACCCTACCACCCTGTGTGTGTGGGCTCACCCTGTGTGTGTGTGTGCTCACCCTACCACCCTGTGTGTGTGTGCTCACCTTACCACCCTGTGTGTCTTGTCACCTAAGGGCGAACCAAAGGGCAATCCTGTTAGTAATGTTTCTTCTCCCTGACGTGTCTGTGGTCACTGTAAACGTCCAAACCACCCTCCTAGCCATTGTTGGCAACTGTACCCGGAAAAAAAACCAATGCTCACGTTGTGACTCAGGGCTTGAGGCCTTCTGAAGGGTTAGGGAGTAAGACCTCCAACCCACAGTGGTTGAACCTGCTTACCCCTTTCTTATCGAAAGGGAGACTACTTTTGTCTGTGGGTTCTTCCTGGAAGGACGTGGTGATCTTCCGAGACACTAGTGCCATCCAGACTTTAATTTTAGAGAGTGCATTGCAAGGTGCCAACACTCTCGACACTGGAGAGGTAGTACTGGTCGAGGGTGTCACTAGTGATACTCGAGCAGTACCCCTCCATAAGGTTACCCTGGAATCTGATTTCCACAAGGGTGTTTGTACAGTCGGAGTCACTTCTTACCTACCTTTCCCTAATGTTGATGTAATATTGGGCAATTATTTAGCTGGGGATACGGTAGGGGACTCCAGACTGCCTATTATGTTGCCTACCCCTAAAGTTTCCCTGGATCTACCCGCCGCAGAGGATAATGTTGTGTACCCTGCGTGCGCGGTGACCAGGTCTATGGGACTTAAATGTAAGGGCAGCCCTGTGCTGGCCAAGGTGGTAAATCCCGAGGACACGAGGAACTTTCCGAGTGGGGAAAGCCAAGTGGACCTTACGGACACATTCATGGCCCGACTCGATGACGTGGCCGAGGACACTGTGGAGAGCCTGCCATCGCCTCCTACCGAGAGTAGTGAGGAGGTGGAGGAAAACACTGTTGAGCCTCGGCCAATGGCATCTGATCAAGGCCTGGACACCTCCTTGAGTGAGTTACAGAAAGCTGACCCCAGTCTTGCAGAATGTCACGAAGTAGCCCTCTCTAAGGAGGAAATTGCAGACTAGCCCTCTCTAAGGAGGAAATTGCAGACGCAGCAACTGGGTACTACTACAATGATCAGATTTTGATGAGAAAATGGAGACCACAGAGTGCTCCCTTCTCAAATGAGTGGGAGCTGCTCATGATGATCCTATGGGGGGACATCAAGGTATTAATATTACTTATCACAAAATTTTCCAAAAAAAATTTTGGCCCAAGCTGAAAGGCGATGTGATAAAATTTTGTTATTCATGTATTGTTTGTCAGCTTTTTTGGGAACCTAACCAGACACCACCTAAAGCTCCTCTAAGGCCTATTGTTGTGCCGGAGGAAACATTTTCTCATGTGGTAATGGACTGTGTTGGTCCATTACCTAGAACTAAGTCTGGTAATATTTACCTAATCATGATGTGTATCACGACCTGTTACCCAGAGGCTTTTGCTGTAAGGAACATCCAGGCAAAGACTGTTGTTGCTCGTATGTTGCAATTTTTTTTCTACTTTTGGACTGCCTCGGGTCGTGCAAACTGACAATGGTACTAATTTTAAGTCTGATGTTTTTGAACAATTCTGTAAGGACCATGGAATAACTCATAAGGTTTCCAGCCCATACCATCCACAGAGTCAGGGGGTAATTGAGCGGTTCCATCTAACTCTGAAGCAGATGTTGAAGACATCGTGAGAGCTTCATCCCACAGCTTCTGGGATGAGAACTTGCCTTATGTTTTGTTTGCTGCTCAAGAGGGGTTACAAAGTTCACTGGGTTGTTCTCCTTTTGAGTTAGTTTTTGGCCATAAAGTTCGTGGACCCTTGCAGATGTTACAGGAGAATCTGTTAGGGAACATAACGTTAACTGAAGGTTCAGCTTTCTTTGCGCAACACCTCCAGAGGAGTCAACCTGTTCTCGCGCTTGTTTACAGTCAATATTGGCTTATTTAATAAGTGCATATGTGACATACTAATTGATTGTGAATATTTTAGTTTACCTTGAAAACCTTCATAGAAAACACCGACCTCACCTAACCTTCTTAGTATGTTAAGATAAGCATCTTATTGCTTCTTAATTACAATTATTACTTAACCTATACCGTTGATAGGTTAAGTAACAATTGTAAATAAGAAGCAATAAGATGCTATAGAACCTATTAGATTAATTTTAGATGCTATAGATTAACTATCCATAGAACGAGTAAAGTAAACAATATTGTACGTCAGTGAAGATTTGTAATGTGTGTAAGCGGCACGATCAATTAGGCTCTTCTCGTCAACCACAACAACTCGGGAGCTCGGCGGCTGGACGCTGATTCCTTCTTCTCTGTTCAGACTGTGTGGTGTAAAGATCTCCCTGTGGGACTCTGCCTTGATTCTCCGCCTTCTCTCTTTCCCTTACCTTATGTTACTCTAACGACAAAGTTAAGTACCTTTATGTGTAACCGTGCTAACTGCGGGAATTGCAAGACTTGTGTAGATATTGTGTAGTATAAGCCAGTGTTTTGGGTATCCCTGAGTGTTGTGTTGTGTTAGGGTACTCGTGGGCTCACTACATTAAGCTGCCTCAAACTTTAAAGTTCTTCACTAGTAGACTTTACCCTAGCTTGTCTTCATTGTAAAACCTTGTATCCTGCCTATGTGGACCAAGGCTTTTAAAGTAAGATAGTGTGGTAAAGTAATTATTGTTATTGTTATTTAATGTATATGGGGGGTTGTTAAGAGGGTTTAATAAATAAGTTAGTTTTTGAGGTGTATCCATTACTCCTGTTGTAGTGGCGTAGTTGATTGTATCACAGACGACAGATCTGTTCTAAAACCTTAAAGCATAAAGAGGAACCTATGTTCCTTGGGGGCCAGGCCTAATTGTGCCACTACTCTGATACATCTTGATTGTAACTGCTGGCCCTTCTCCATAATAGTCAAGACCCCCCATAACAGCTCGTAAATTTATAACAGCTGGCCTCATTTGCTGTGTTCGAACCCAGTGCCAATCAATGATGGGCATTAAAATCACCACAAATTATTGTGTTTGGTGTAGTAGCGTATCCAATGAACACTGAGAGATCCATTTCAGCATGTGGAGACCTGTAAACATTAAACACTTCAAGTTAATCGTGTCTTTGCTCAATAGATACTCCCATTACCCGTGTCCCTGCTCCACAATCGGGTGGGCTGGTTATGGACTTGGAGATAAGGTCACATTTTACATAGATGGCATATCCCCTGGATTGTCCATTGACCCCATGGAAGGAAGAGGCCTCGATAGCCTGAGATTTTAGGTTCTAATCCAGCTCGAATAAGCTCTCCTGTAGTATCAAAATTATGTCTATGCCTTTGGTTGCTGCTATTCATTGCAAGTGTCACAATTTTGTGCGCAGCCCTTGCGCCGCTTTTCATTGCAGGATCTTTAGTCCTCTAGGTTGTTGGAACTTGCTGATATTACGGTGGAATCCATGGAGTCTGATGAACACTCCATGGAAGTTGAAACTGGAGTTGAGGATCTTGGCATACTTGAAATTGACTGATCAAGTTCGCTTTCAAGAGTACTGGACTTTACCTGGTTTTTGGGAGAGTGTCTTCTGCCCTGCGTTCTTGAAGGTGAGGATATATTTTTTTTCACATTTCTTGAACTTGTGCTCAATTGTCTTTCGAGTCTCTGTAGTGTGCTTGATACCGTGTATCGACAGCGAACTTTCGACCTCTTCCATGACCAAGGTTTAAAGCATTGGCCAGAGAGCGTCCATTTGTGTGGGAGCACTTTTTTTTATTTACTACTGTGCCGATTTGGGGCCTGTTTACTCTTTGACCCCTCTCAGTGGAAACTTGGACACTCTTGCCATCATTGCCCCCCCTCCGTGTGCTTACTGAATGCAATGGGCAGGCGACTACGTTGAACTATTTTCTTGTGGCACCCAGCCATCCCTCTGTTATGGAGTGTGACCTTCAGATCCTCCACCATGGCCGATGGTGAGGGTCATATGCCCCGCTCAATCTGGTTTAGTCTTGGTGAGCTCCACACTCTTTTTGTGGGCAGGGGAACTGGTATATGTTTTGGTTGGGGCTTCGGCTCTGCTGTAGGCGTGGACGTGGGGGGGGGGGGGGGTATTTTTGTATACACTTCACCACTGCAGGTGCTCTTAGTGACAATGCGATGGAACACCTGACCTTGAATTCGGGCTTAGAGAATATAAATCACAAAAATACACACATAAGTACTTACTCATTTATACAGCCGGCCTCACACACTCACACAATTACCATACATCAGGTACCCAGCTGGCAGGTGATGACTCAAGGCGGAGGAGTTGGCTGGCACTGTACCTCACGTGGTATCGTTCATACAAAGATGACTTGGTGCGTCTTTCGACGTGATGGCGATTGGTGTCCTGTGACCAAAGCCAACAGGAAGGACCACTCCATGACAACCTATCGAGAACATAGGCCTCTACCGATGAGTACTACATCTATCCAGACAAAATCCGCATTGCCAGCTGTGACGGTAACGCGTTGGTGTTCGGCTGTTCAAAGCTAGGGGTATGGCCTCGTCACATAGTATTAAAAAAAAAATAGAAAATCTGGAACTTCGTCTGTGGTAAGGTAAGGAGAAGACACACAAAACACAAGTAAATTTTAACAATGAAATTTTAATTACGTTAAATAAACAAAACATGAATAAAATGGACTTACAAATTCGTATAATAAAATCAATCAATCAAAATAATAAGAATAATTAAATGACACAATGAAAAGTTACGTTAAGACAAAATAACAAGAAGTGCAATATACAAGTATATGAAAGATGCTGGAATATTGGCTTTAAGCTATCACCTCTCTCAGTATACGTACGCTAAAGCTTACGTCTAGCAGGGAGAAGTATTAACTGTGAAAGCACGGAATATTCTGAGGACTGAGGTCGTGGCGGCCCCAGACATCAAGTAGTATGGGGGGGTGGAGTGCAGTTGCAGCCCGACCGGCGACCAATCAGAGGAGCCGGCAGCCAGACGGGTAGTTTGGTGGTTTGAGTCTGAGCAGGTGTTCCTGGCTGCATACGTTTTGCGCTCTGGCAAACCTTGCTGGTGTTGTTGTCGTTGTTGGACATTTCTTCCATAGTAGTTTTATATATATATAACGACGTAATTGTGGAGGGAAGAGCAGGCTCAATCTCTTGAAGGAGATTATTGTCACAACTCTCCCCCGAAGCTTGCGGTTCTGGAAGAAGTACGTCGTTATGTGGTGGAGTAATGGATGGAGTCGCTTCTACTTCATAAACTCTGGAGAGGTCATGGGCTAAGATGTTGTCGGAATCTTGGTATAGCGTGTCTCCAGGTTGAATTTCTGCAGTTAGCAAGCCCATAGTAGAAGACGTTGAGATGAGAAGTGGGCGTGCTGCAGGAGGTGTAGGGTGGTGTGGTCCGTGTTGATGGTGGACCGAGCACTTTTCAGGTGTGGAGTGAAGTGCTGAAGCTTCAGGATGAGGAAGAGTAGCTCCTTGCCAATTGTTCCGTAGTTCCTTGTAGCAGTAGTCGCTGACAGGTGTATTCTCCTCGCCTCGTTGTTGCATCGCGACACCACCAACGTCGGTACCATTGGCGTCGACATGGAGGATGAAGGGCTTATCTAACGAGGTGAGAGTGGAATTAGAATAGGGCAAAGGAGCACGATTATTATCCTGAAAGCATTTGGGAAGATCATTAAGGATTTCGGAATTAGAAAGCGCTGACTCTTTGTCAGTGCTTTCGGGAGGAGAAGCTGGGAAGGTCTCACTGTGGATGTAGGGTTCTGTGAAGGTAGAACAGTTTATTAGGACAGTGGGAGGAGTACCAATATATTGCTTCAGGAGGTTGACGTGGCACAGCTGGGTCTTCCGCCGCCTATCTGGAGTCTCTATTACGTAGTTGTTATTATTCCTGCACTCTTTGACGCAGTTGGGTCCTGAAAACCTGTTTTGTAAAGGTGAACCTGGGATAGGGAAATATGCAAGGACGAAGTCTCCCGGCTTGAATTTTCTTACTTTGCTGGTCTGGTCATAATGAGTCTTCATTCTCTCCTGGGCTTTCAATAGATTATCATGGGCAAAGCGGTGGACTCTCTCGAGAATGTGTTGAAGGTTTTGAAGAAACTGGGGCACATTCTGATGCTCACTGAAGGTGGCATCCCGGAGAGAGTCTTTGAAAGCCTTAAGGGGAGTACGGCACTTACGGCCGTAGAGCATCTCATAAGGAGATACTCCTAGGGACTCATTGGGGAGACTTCTGAAAATACACATTATAAGGTCAATCTGCTTATTCCAATCCTTAGAGGTTTCACTACAAAACTTTTTCAAGAGTGCTTTGATTGTCTGATGACTACGTTCAAGAGAACCCTGTGAAGCAGGATGATAGGGGCTGGACAATACCTGTTTGATGTTGAACTCCTCCAGTGTCCTTTTGAAGAGATCACTGGTGAAGTTGGTACCACAGTCGCTCTGAATCTCCCTGGGAAATCCGTATTGAGTGAAGATCTTCAATAGATGTTTTATAACCGTAGCAGCCGTGATGTTCTTCAATGGAACTGATATGGGAAATCTGGTGGTAGGACACAGGATGTTTAGGATGTAGGCGTTACCTGAACTGGTCCGAGGTAAAGGACCAACACAGTCTATTATGAGTCTGTGGAAAGGTTCCGCAGGCACCTGTATGGGAATCAGTGGCGCTCTGGGAATGGAGATGTTCGGTTTACCTGCCATCTGACATGTATGACACTGTTTTACGTACTGTTTGACGTTATTTACCATACCTGGCCAGTAGTAGTCTTGACGAATTCCATGGTAAGTCTTGTTGAAGCCGTAGTGGGAGAGTGCTCCGTGGGCCAGGTGTAGAATAGTGGGCCGCAGGCTGGTGGGAATCACAAGTTGTTCGATGTTGGCCCAATCGTCCTCCTCCTTCAGTTTACTGGGTCTATATCTGCGGTAGAGCAAGTCGTTCTCTAGGTAGAACCCAGGAACACTGTCGGGTTGAGTCTCAGCCTGGAAAAACAATGGTGTTAAAGTAAGATCTTCCCTCTGCAACTTACGGAACTCCAACTTGGTCAGATGCGGGGGGAGTTTCTGAGGGTCTTGAGGGACCGGTAGCAGTAGAGTCAGCTGGCTGTGGACGTGCGGCTTGTGCACGGGTGGTCACGAGAACCGGAGGAGAAACTTCATCACTCTCTTGAACCTCTGCTGGAACATACTCTAGAATAGGGTTACTTGGCACAGAGTTACACACCTGGGGTTTGTCCATGACGATCAGGTTGGTCGGTTGCAGGTCTTCTGCCAAGTCGTTGCCTAGGAGAAGTTGCACTCCAGGCATGGGAAAAGGCTTTTCCCTGACGGCGACTTGGACTTCCCCGTTCACGTAGGGACAATCCAGGTGGACTCTGGCGAGAGGGTATGGAGTGGTAGCAGTGAGGTCAGTGATGAAGACAGTTTCTCCGGTGTAGGTGATGTTGGGCACAGCCGACTTCAAGATGATCGATTGTAGAGCCGCTGTGTCCCTCAAGATCTTCAATTTGAAACGTCCCTCCGGATTTGAACCGTTGGCAGAGACAGTTCCAGTATACAGGTGGTTACTGAAAAGAGAAAGATCATTAACATCAACACCAACATTCATCACAGGCTTACCGGACTTAGGAGGAGTTGGTTTGGGTTTTTGTTGGTCAGTGGTTCCCTTGTATTGAGACTTAACACACTTGTCTATGGTATGTCCATTGAGTCTACAATACTTGCAGTACAGTTGTGAACCAGCTTGATCGGGGCTCACTTTCTCGTAACTGTACCACGACTTCTTACTGGAGGATGGTTCGGGTGTCAGCCGGTGGATGAGGCTGTAAGTGTCAGCCGACTTAGCACACTTCAGGTAGTCGGTTTCTTCTTTATCTGCTAAGTAGAGGCGGACAGGAGGCGGCACACGCCTCAAGAATTCTTCAACAAGCATTAGGTTGACGAGTTCTGTAAAAGTAAAGACATGTGCTGCTTCCAGCCATTTCATGAAATACCTCCGTTTCGTGTTAGCAAACTCGAGGAAGGTAGTGGTACTTGCCTTCAGGTGGTCACGGAATTTCCTTCTATAACTTTCAGTAGAGAGGAGGTAGGCGTCCAACACTGCTTGTTTCAGAGTGTGGTAGTCATTCTCAGACGCCAAAGTACTGAGTGTGACTGCAGCTCTACCTGTAAGATGGACTCTGAGAAGTGTGGCCCATTGGTCGACAGGCCAACTGAGTTGATTAGCAAGGGTTTCAAAGGTGGTGAAAAACACATCAACTTCTGCTTCTACAAAGGATGGCATTAACTTACTTGCATGTGATATATTAAAACTGACGGGAAGATTGGCAGTAGCTTGCTGGCGTTGAGCGAGGTGTGAAGTTTCCAACGTGTATTCCCGTTGACGACACTCTAGAGCCAGAGACGCTTGTTGCTTGTCATGTTCACGTAGCATCTCCAACTCGCGTCGTTTTGTTTCAAGCTGTACTTGTTCCCGCTCACGGAGCATTGCAAACTCACGTTCCTTGAGGGCGATTTCTTCCCTTCTTAAGGCAGCCTCACGTTCTTGTTCTTCCCTTCGTATGGCAGCTGCTTCTCTTTGCTGCTCACGTTCAATCTTGGCCAGCTCTAGTTTGAGTTTCATCGTTGCCAAATCAGTTTTTTCTGCAATATAGTAAGTTTCATGAGTTTCAGAGTCTATCTTACCTTGCTCTAAATAGTAATCCAGCAACAGGTTGTGTAGGTCATTTTTGTTGGCTTGGTAGGGAACTTCTAGTTGATACTCATGTGCAAGAGTTTGTAATTCAGTCTTCTTGGCACGACTTAAAGTCCCTATTTCACCTGCTGGATTTGCACGGAAAGCTTGGAGACGAAACATGGTGAAATTAGCAAATAAAGGTACACGAATATTCAATAGTGAATGTCAGAAACAGGACAACGTGGCAACTGGTACCTATCCTGTGAGATCTTTAACAATTAAAGTTAAGTAAAAGATGTTAAATGATTAAATTAAATCAAGGGCGCAGGAAATCTTGTACCCGGTACTCATGTAAGAGGATAAGGGCAAGAAAATCCTACTAACAAATGAAACAGAGTTTCGAAAACAAATGAAACAGTAAATTGCCTCAAAAGTAAAATTGGTAGTCCAAGGATGTAGGCATACCTTGCCAAGTCTCTATAGGACATAAAGCAAGTTTTTCCTACTGAATTTAATATGATACTTACAGAATTAACGAACTTTTGTGCTCTGAAAAAGTAAGCTAATTCCCTACCGTTGTATGTATCATCATCTCTGACTGACGTGTAGGGGTGCGAGGTGTCAACTGGTGACGAGAACTGCTGTCGGAAAATCCGACACCATTTAATAATCATACAGATAATAGCTGTATTGTATAAACAAGTTACCCATAGAAAACGTAACTTGTAGTGGAATTACCGTTTAAAGAAAACGGGATATCATCACCACATACTATTATAATTCACCACCTATTATGGTGGGAATTGTTCTTAAATACATTAGTCTTTGGACTTTACCATCATAAAAACATCTTATATAAATTAACTTAATTATCAATATTAAAGTAGAGTGAATGTGACCCTTCTATCACTTTCTGACATGTGGACAATGTAAGCCAGGCGTCAGAGGGAGGAAGGAGGGCAGCCATTGTTGTGTCACCTCCTAGACGTGTGGAGCAAACTCGGCTCCTATCATATCTGGACAATGTCGGCCAGTAACCTCAATAGTATGGAGTGTTAAACAGCCATTGTTTATATTGAGACCAGAGGCTCACACGGGAGCAAATTCGGCTCCTGTTAATTTTACTTGGACGTAGTGTTATGGAAACCAAAGGTACCATCTCCAACACGATGTCTACAATTCAAGTTAAGTGTTCTTTCCGAAACCCATGTATCTTTCATTTATGGCCATTAATGTCATTATATAGGGTGAGCCAGTTAGAGCACGTGGAAGCCTCAAACTAAAGGTAATTAAGCCAGGTCTTCATGTACTGTATAGTGTTTTCTCTGATAGCTTGTCATATATAGGTACCTGGCTTTACAGCTAGCGCCCTTTTAACAGGTCAAGACGAGGAAGCAAGATTTGTGCACCAGTTACTGGGTGATATGGAAGCTACCTCAAAGAGGATAATTTGGTGTCTACACCCTAGTTATACCTGGTGGACTAACCTGCTGTACTATAAGATAAGGAACCTCTTCAATGTATGTAGTTAATGCTGTAGTTTGATTGGCTGCATATATATAAACTATTAAACCCCCCCTAATGTGTAGAGGATCGATTTGTGAGATTATGAGATTATTGCAGAAATACAGTCCACTTATCATTATACAAATTGCTATCGAAGTATACAAATTAACGTAAATATAAATCTCACAGGTCGGTTCCCACAACTGCTGCTGAGGTCCCAATTCAGCAACTAAAGTTCGAGCTAGAGGAACTATGGCCCTCTTTGTCCTCCTACAGTCAGATTGCAGAAGATTGGGTACTCTTGACCCGGGGCAGACCACAGTACCAGGGTACCAATATGATGATCTGTCAAAAATGAGAAATATCCAAGGGACAAAGATGGTAAACACGAGTAATAACACGGAGGGAGAGATGACCAATTAAGAGTATGACTGCGGCCTACAGTCACCACGTAATCCAAAGTTGTCTCACCTTCACTATATGTTACTTTCGTAATGCACAATACACCGCACCTTACAAAAAATGAAATTGAATATGAAAAATAGTAAAGCTACGTTAACAAAGTTAAATACGCTTACCATAAATTACCACTTGGCACCAGTACCTGAGTGAAGCTCCTAGGACAGGCCCCCATATAATATGTGACGGTAACGCGTTGGTGTTCGGCTGTTCAAAGCTAGGGGTATGGCCTCGTCACATAGTATTAAAAAAAAATAGAAAATCTGGAACTTCGTCTGTGGTAAGGTAAGGAGAAGACACACAAAACACAAGTAAATTTTAACAATGAAATTTTAATTACGTTAAATAAACAAAACATGAATAAAATGGACTTACAAATTCGTATAATAAAATCAATCAATCAAAATAATAAGAATAATTAAATGACACAATGAAAAGTTACGTTAAGACAAAATAACAAGAAGTGCAATATACAAGTATATGAAAGGTGCTGGAATATTGGCTTTAAGCTATCACCTCTCTCAGTATACGTATGCTAAAGCTTACGTCTAGCAGGGAGAAGTGTTAACTGTGAAAGCACGGAATATTCTGAGGACTGAGGTCGTGGCGGCCCCAGACATCAAGTAGTATGGGGGGGTGGAGTGCAGTTGCAGCCCGACCGGCGACCAATCAGAGGAGCCGGCAGCCAGACGGGTAGTTTGGTGGTTTGAGTCTGAGCAGGTGTTCCTGGCTGCATACGTTTTGCGCTCTGGCAAACCTTGCTGGTGTTGTTGTCGTTGTTGGACATTTCTTCCATAGTAGTTTTATATATATATAACGACGTAATTGTGGAGGGAAGAGCAGGCTCAATCTCTTGAAGGAGATTATTGTCACACAGCCTTCAAGGTGCAGCATGCTGAAGGCAAATCCTTGTACGCCACTGTAGTGGACCTTGAAAATAAAAGTACTCCCAGCTGAAGATCAGAGCAAAGCCAAACCTCAAAGGCTAGTATATTCTGAGGCCTAAAGACGAGACACCTGTAACGGTTCTTAAAAATTACAGGAAATTCGACGAACTCAAGCCAGAGGACACAATAAGGTAAATCATTGTCCTCGACTATCCCTTGCACATTGCCCTAGCTCATCTCGAAAAGCTGAATTATGTCGTGTTAGCAGAAAGATGCTGGGTAAAAGCTACGAAGCAGGAAACCCGACAAGCCCTTCCTCACAGTAAGAGGACGGAACCCAAAGAAACTTGATCTAGGCATTTGGGGCGTGTTCCAACACAGGCTTTGCACCCCAGAGCCCCTCAGATGCTTCAGATGTCAGAGATTTTAACATCACAAGGACGGCTGCCAACGCCCAGTGAGGTGGGGAGTCTGCTGTCAGCCCTACGAGACGAAAATATGCCTTGATAAACACAAGGCATACCGGTCCATCCAAGCTAAGTGTCCAAATTGTTCCAAGGAACACCCCGCCTGGAACTTAACATAACCCAAAAGGCTTAAAAAAATTCAAACGACCCCCTCCCTCCGTCCACGCCTACAGCAGAGCCGAAACCCCAATTAAAACATATACCAGTTCCCCTGCCCACAAAAACAGTGTGGAGCTCACCACGACTAAACCAGGTAGAGCGGGGCACATACCCCTCCACCATCGGCCATGGTGGAGGGTCTGAAGGTCTCCCTCCAGAACAGACGGATGGCTGGGTGCCACAAGAAAATAGTTCAACGTATTCGCCTGCCCATTGCATCAAGCAAGCACAAGGAGGGGGGACAATGATGGCAAGAGTGTCCAAGTTTCCACTGAGAGGGGTCAAAGAGTAAACAGGCCCCAAATCTGCACAGTAGTAAATAGTGCTCCCACACAAATGGACGCTCTCTGATTATCAAGTTCGCGATGGAGGAGGAGTATCGGGACTTCCTCCGTCGGTACGAAGGGCGTTCGTTGCAGTTGCCGGATGGCGCCGGCTCTGTTGCGGTCTCGGACCGCAGTGGTGCCCTGTCTTATGTCAGTGTACACAGTGCGACCCTGGAGTTCCCTGAAGACCTTCTCCGGCGCTTCTTCGGGAGGTATGGTGCAGTCATCAGTGTGCGAGTGAACACACTTTCCTCGGGGAAGTATGCTGGGAAGTGGACGAACATCCGTACCTTAGGGATGCGCCTGCGGTTGGATATTCCATCTTGTGTCCGGCTGCTGGGTTACTACGTTCGGGTGTATTATGCCCGGCAGCCCCTTACCTGTTTCCATTGTGGCCAGTTAGGGCATCAGGCTGCTGGGCTCTGAGGCCCCTGCTGCACCTGTTAACTTGTTCTGGGAAGAGGATTTCCCGCCGCTCCCTCAGGGCGTGGATTCCGGAGATGAAGAGCGGCAGGTCCCGTTCGCTGCTGATGCGGCCCCCCCCCCCCTGCGTCACCCGACGTGCCCCCGGTGGTTGTTGTCCCTCCTCCGGGTGTTCCGGTGGCTCCTGTCGCTGGTCAATTCACTGTGCCAGTTGCTCCCGAGGGTCTGCCGGATGGTCTCTGCGAGTCGTCTTCATCTTCCTCGTCTCCTGCTGATGTGCCTAGTCCTGCGCGCTCGCCAGGTGTTACGGCTGTGCTGGGTGCTGAGGGGGTTGCAGAGCATCCTGTTGTGTGCGGCCCGGTTCCCCCTGTGGTTGAGGCTGCTGCCGTACTGCGACGGGCGTCGGTTCACAAGGTTTGTGTGGCCCGTGGTTGCGGGTCCGCCTCCGGCTGTGAGGATGTGCGGCTAGTGGCCAAGCGTTCCAGGCGTTCTTCTACTTCTTAGGCTGATATGGAGGACTTCGACGAAGGTGGAGCTTCGGATGACGATGTGGCGGTTCCGGGTGCTTCGCACTCTACGTCGCTGGTGGTTGCTGACGTCCATTTGTCTGCTGTTGACAATGGTTGTGCGTATGATTTACCTCCTGTTCTTTCTCCTGCAGAAGGTTCTCAGCAGTGGGGGGTGGTCGCTCCTACAGACGTGGGTGGTGAGGGTTCTGGTGCGAGCCGAGGCCTCAAGCTGGTGCTGAAGAAGGATGCCAAGCATGGGGGGTCCCTGCAGGTGCAACATCCGGTGGTTGACGCGGGGCCCTGTGAGGCAGCCGAGGAGGCTCCCAGTGTGCTGCCCATTATATATATATATATATATATATATATATATATATATATATATATATATATATATATATATATATATATATATATATATATATATATATATATATGTCGTACCTAGTAGCCAGAACGCACTTCTCAGCCTACTATGCAAGGCCCGATTTGCCTAATAAACCAAGTTTTCCTGAATTAATATATTTTCTCTAATTTTTTTCTTATGAAATGATAAAGCCACCCATTTCATTATGTATGAGGTCAATTTGTTTTTATTTGAGTTAAAATTAACGTATACTAACGGATACTATCGTCGATGTTGCTATTTCTCCACTCGTTTGTAGCATGAAGTAGTTGCGTTTTGTTGTCTTTGATTTCATTCTTGAAACCGGCCATATACTGCAGGTATGTTGACGACATTTTTACACAGGTACCTGATGTCAGACATCTGCAGGAGCTGAAAGAGGCATTTGAGCAGAGTTCCGTGCTGCGTTTCACTTACGAGATGGAAAAGGATGGGAAGCTGCCCTTTCTAGATGTAACAGTCATGGAAAAGGGCGGATGTTTCCACACTGCAGTCTACACTAAGGAAACAAACATAGGAATGTACCTAAATGCCAACAGCGACTGCCCAGACAGGTACAAGAGGAGTGTTGTTAACGCATATGTCGACCGTGCTCTCAGCCACAGCTCAGAATGGAAGCAAGTCGACGAAGAACTCTGTAGGGTAAGGCAGGTCCTAGTCAATAACGGCTTCTCCAATGGTTTCGTCGAAGACATCATAAGAAGGAAAGTGAAAAGCCATGCAACCTCTGAAGAGACAGCTAACACAACACCTATACCCCCTATTAGACTATTTTACAGGAACTTCTTTTCCACAGCTCATAAAACGGAGGAAAGGGTCCTGAAAGATATTGTTAATAGAAACGTTATCCCTACAGACAAAAATCAGAGGATACAACTGACGATTTACTATAAAACCAGAAAAACGGCCAGCCTACTTATGAGAAACTCTCCAGACACAAAACAGAACGCTTTAAAAGAGACTAACGTCGTCTATGCCTTCAAATGCCCACTTGGGGACTGTAAGCTCCAAAAAACCCAGTATATAGGCAAGACATCAACATCTCTTTCTAGGCGTTTAACGATGCATAAGCAACAGGGCTCCATTAAGGAACATATAATCTCTTCCCACAACCAAACCATCGCCAGAGAAATCCTAGTAAACAACACAGAAATCATCGATAGATACAGCGATAGCAGGCGGCTTGACGTTTGCGAGGCACTACACATCAAGAAGTCAACACCAGCAATCAACAGCCAATTATTGCACAACTATATTCTACCCACCTCAAGACTCCGCTCCAATATAGAAGCATCAAGAAATATGGACCAATAGGCTTTCTACAAACACTTCTATTCAATATCCATTGTTTCGTGTTCTGTCTTGTGTTGATGAAATTAATACCCTATTAATACTCTTGTTCTGTCTTGTGTTGATGAAATTAATACCCTATTAATACCACACTTTGTTCTGTCTTGTGTTAATGCCACATCACCCCTTCCACCTCACTCAAATGTAGATATAAAATCGGAGATACGTAAGTTCTATTCAGTTGTGTATTTGTGAACTAAAGTCTTTGAAAATGTAATAAGTTTTACGAAACGCGCCCGTATCGCGTCAGACTAGAAATAAAAATGAATTTTGGAGAATTGATTTTTGATTTACCTCCAACAGTGAAGTGTAATGTACGAAAGATTGAGAAAATTCGTGTTAGAATTATTAATCTTACTTTTTCGGTCATATTTAATAATATATATATATATATATATATATATATATATATATATATATATATATATATATTGTGACGGTAACGCGTTGGTGTTCGGCTGTTCAAAGCTAGGGGTATGGCCTCGTCACATAGAATTAAAAAAAATAGAAAATCTGGAACTTCATCTGTGGTAAGGTAAGGAGAAGACACACAAAACACAAGTAAATTTTAACAATGCAATTTTAATTACGTTAGATAAACAAAACATGAATAAAATGGACATACAAATTCGTATAATAAAATCAATTAATCAAAATAATAAGAATAATAAAATGGCAAAATGAAAAGTTACGTTAAGAGAAGTGAGCAATAACAAGCCTTGCAATATGCAATAAAATGAGAGGTGCGGGAATATTGGCTTTAAGCTATCACCTCTCTTAGTACACTTAAGCCAAAGCTCAGTCTACCAGGAAGAAGTGTTAACCGTATGAAAGCAATGAATATTCTAAGGACTGAGGTCGTGGCGGCCCCAGACATCGAGTAGTATGGTGGGTGGAGTGCAGTTGCAGCCAGACCGGCGGCCAATCAGCGAGTAGCCGGCAACAAGACAGGTAGTTTGGCGGTTTGAGGCTGAGCAGGTGTCCCTGGCTGCATACGTTTTGCGCTCTGGCAAACCTTGGAGATGTTGTTGTCGTTGTTGGACATTTCTTCCATAGTAGTTTTATATATTTGTTGCGACGTATTTTTGGAGGGAAGAGCAGGCTCAATCTCTTGAAGGAGATTATCGTCACATTATATATATATATATATATATATATATATATATATATATATATATATATATATATATATATATATATATATATGCGAACAAGCCTGAATGGTCCCCAGGACAATATGCAACTGAAAACTCACACCCCAGAAGTGACTCGAACCCATACTCCCAGCCAGAAGCAACGCAACTGGTATGTACAAGACGCCTTAATCCACTTGACCATCACGACCGGACATAATGAGGTGATAGCCGAGGCTATTTGAACCACCCCACCGCCGGCACTCGGATAGTAATCTTGGGCATAGCATTTTACCAAATCACCTCATTCTTTGGAGCACACGTGAGGAACACAAATGCGAACAAGCCTGAATGGTCCCCAGGACAATATGCAACTGAAAACTCACACCCCAGAAGTGACTCGAACCCATACTCCCAGAAGCAACGCAACTGGTATGTACAAGACGCCTTAATCCACTTGACCATCACGACCAGACAAAATGAGGTGATAGCCTAAGCTATTTGAACCACCCCACCGCCGGCACTCGGATAGTAATCTTGGGCATAGCAAGCCTGGGGACCATTCAGGCTTGTTCGCATTTGTGTTCCTCACGTGTGCCCCAAAGAATGAGGTGATTTGGTAAAATGCTATGCCCAAGATTCACATATCATGCTCCTCTCCCATCACATACCATGCTCCTTTCCCTTCACTTACCATACTCCTCACTCTTCACATACCATGTTCTTCTCCCCTCACATACCATGCTCTTCTCCCCTCACATACCATGCTCCTCTCCCCTCACATACCATGCCTCTCTCCCCTCACATACCATGCTCCTCTCTCCTCACATACCATGCTCCTCTCCCCTCACATACCATGCTCCTCACTCTTCACATACCATGCTCCTCTCCCCTCACATACCCTGCTCCTCACTCTTCACATACCATGCTCCTCTCCCCCTCATATACCATGCTCCTCTCCATTCACATACCATGCTCCTCTCCATTCACATACCATGCTCCTCTCCCCCTCACATACCATGCTCCTCTCCATTCACATACCATGCTCCTCTACCCCCTCACATACCATGCTCCTCTCCCCTCACATACCATGTTATTCTCCCCTCAATACCATGCTCCTCTCCTTCACATATCATGCTCCTCTCCCATCACATATCATGCTCCTCTCCCCTCAAATACCATGCTCCTCTCCCCTCACATACCATGCTCCTCTCCCCTCACATTCCATGCTCCTCTCCCCTTACATACCATGCTCCTCTCCCCTCACATACCATGCTACTCTCCCCTCACATACCATGCTCCTCTCCCCTCACATACCATGCTCCTCTCTCCTCACATACCATGCTCCTCTCCCCTCACATACCATGTTCCTCTTCCCTCACATACCATGCTCCTCTCTCCTCACACACCATGCTCCTCTCCCCTCACATACCATGCTCCTCTCCCCTCACATACCATGCTCCTCACTCTTCACATACCATGCTCCTCTCCCCTCACATACCATGCTCCTCTCCCCTCACATACCATGCTCCTCACTCTTCACATACCATGCTCCTCTCCCCTCACATACCATGTTCCTCACTCTTCACATACCATGCTCCTCTCCCTTCACATACCATGCTCTTCTCTCCTCACATACCATGCTCCTCTCCCCCTCACATACCATGTTCCTCACTCTTCACATACCATGCTCTTCTCTCCTCACATACCATGCTCCTCTCCCCTCACATACCATGCTCTTCTCTCCTCACATACCATGCTCCTCTCCCCTCACATACCATGCTCTTCTCTCCTCACATACCATGCTCCTCTCCCCCTCACATACCATGCTCCTCACTCTTCACATACCATGCTCCTCTCCCTTCACATACCATACTCCTCACTCTTCACATAACATGCTCCTCTCCCCTCACATTCCATGTTCCTCTATCCTTCACATACCATGCTCCTCTCCCCTCACATACCATGCTCCTCTCCCCTCACATACCATGCTCTTCTCCCTTCACATACCATGCTCCTCTCCCCTCACATACCATGCTCTTCTCTCCTCACATACCATGTTCCTCTCCCCTCACATACCATGCTCCTCTCCCCTCACATACCATGCTCCTCTCCCCTCACATACCATGCTCTTCTCCCTTCACATACCATGCTCCTCTCCCCTCACATACCATGCTCTTCTCTCCTCACATACCATGCTCCTCTCCCCTCACATACCATGCTCCTCTCCCTTCACATACCATGCTCCTCTCCCCTCACATACCATGCTCCTCTCCCCTCACATACCATGCTTCTCTCCCCCCACATATCATGCTCCTCTCCCCTCACATACCATGCTCCTCTCCCTTCACATACCATGCTCCTCTCCCCTCACATACCATGCTCTTCTCTCCTCACATACCATGCTCCTCTCCCCCCACATATCATGCTCTTCTCCCCTCTCATACCATGCTCCTCTCCCCTCACATACCATGCTCCTCTCCCTTCACATACCATGCTCCTCTCCCCTCTCATACCATGCTCCTCTCCGCTCACATATCATGCTCTTCTCCCCTCTCAAACCATGCTCCTCTCCCCTCACATACCATGCTCCTCTCCCTTCACATACCATGCTCCTCTCCCCTCACATACCATGCTCTTCTCTCCTCACATACCATGCTCCTCTCCCCCCACATATCATGCTCTTCTCCCCTGTCATACCATGCTCCTCTCCCCTCGCATACCATGCTCCTCTCCCTTCACATACCATGCTCCTCTCCCCTCTCATACCATGCTCCTCTCCGCTCACATATCATGCTCTTCTCCCCTCTCATACCATGCTCCTCTCCGCTCACATAATGTATTGGGATAATAGTGGGGTAATGTATTGAGGTGTTGAAGGTATACTTACATAAAATTTTTTTTAGGTAAGCCATCTGCAGTCATCAGGATTCTCTCATCAAGTCTCTCCGGGGTTAAGAGAGTGAGATGACTGGGCGTGGGGGGGGGGGGGGGGGGGGGGTATGGAACATCCCAAAACACTTATCACTCTGCTAAGGGGGACATAACAATTTGTTTTGATGCATTGAGACCTGCAGAGGCTGTCCACAAACCCTCACACACCCTCGGAAAGTTAAAAAAAACGCACATTAACCAACAGACTTCTGGTGAGGTCTCCCTCTGTCAGGTCTCAGTCAGCTCAGATCAAACACAGATGATGGCCCATTACACCCATACACAGAACGATGGGGGCGATAACCTCAGGACAACCGATGAGGGCATGATTTTCTAAACTTCTTAAGGCTTGTTCTGTGCATAGGGTAAAGTAATATTTCTTGTACATTTGTAGACCACAGAACGAGGAAGAGTTCACCCCATTCATTTTCATCAGAGGAGGTCTGATTTCAGAGAGGAGGTCTGTTCCGATGAGCCCTCACCATCCACCAGCCTGGCGACTAATAAAATGTTTTCGGTCACACATGCCCTCATACCCAGCCACGTCAGGTGGTATCCACCATCAGCTCCAAGTCCTCCCTCCTTCAGCTGTTCATCATCACTCACTTGTCAGTTCCTTATACCCATTCCTCCATCTACCATTAATGCGAGGTCAGTCCATCACAAGCCTTCATTCAGTGTGCACCATACCACACTACATCAAGGAGGGACGAACTGTCTGTATGTAGTGTGATATCCTATACTTCCCATCACCATATCAGCGCTGTCGTCCGGAATGTGAAAAATGTACCCAGCCTGCCCTAGGTCATTACATTAAGCGTACGCGATGTCAGAAGATTTTTTGTGACAATCGTAAGCATAACACAATTGTTCCCACAGACTCTTAATTGCAAGCTCTGTTGCATAGGTGATTTATAATGTGGAAACTAAACAATCTTATAGTGAGAGATTATTTACTTAGCAAGACTGATACAAACTTCCCCATTATTGTATCTTTTCTTTTATATTTAAGTTTAGAGCTCAGTCGCGTGTCCCTACTGCTTACCACCTCGCAATGTTCGCAGATGGCATCAAGTATCACACAAACGTGGCCCGAGTTACTACTTCTAGTAAAGGTTCAGTGAGAGTTGAGGTTCAGTCAGAGTTGAGGTCCAGTGAGAGTTGAGGTTCAGTGAGAGTTGAGGTTTTGTGAGAGTTGAGGGTTAGTGAGAGTTGAGGTTCAGTGAGAGTTGAGGTTCAGTGAGAGTTGAGGTTCAGTGAGAGTTGAGGTTCAGTGAGAGTTGAGGTTCAGTGAGTGTTGAGGTTCAGTGAGAGTTGAGGTTCAGTGAGTGTTGAGGTTCAGTGAGTGTTGAGGTTCAGTGAGTGTTGAGGTTCAGTGAGAGTTGAGGTTCAGTGAGTGTTGAGGTTCAGTGAGTGTTGAGGTTCAGTGAGAGTTGAGGTTCAGTGAGTGTTGAGGTTCAGTGAGTGTTGAGGTTCAGTGAGAGTTGAGGTTCAGTGAGTGTTGAGGTTCAGTGAGAGTTGAGGTTCAGTGAGTGTTGAGGTTCAGTGAGTGTTGAGGTTCAGTGAGAGTTGAGGTTCAGTGAGTGTTGAGGTTCAGTGAGAGTTGAGGTTCAGTGAGTGTTGAGGTTCAGTGAGTGTTGAGGTTCAGTGAGAGTTGAGGTTCAGTGAGTGTTGAGGTTCAGTGAGAGTTGAGGTTCAGTGAGTGTTGAGGTTCAGTGAGAGTTGAGGTTCAGTGAGAGTTGAGGTTCAGTGAGAGTTGAGGTTCAGTGAGTGTTGAGGTTCAGTGAGAGTTGAGGTTCAGTGAGAGTTGAGGTTCAGTGAGAGTTGAGGTTCAGTGAGAGTTGAGGTCCAGTGAGAGTTGAGGTACAGTGAGTGCTGAGGTTAGTGTACCACCCCAGGAAGGTTACACAGCTGTTGTATCCTGTCCAAGGCCTGACCCCCACAACTGTTCCCATCTGGTATACCACTCACAATACATAATAAATACTAGCCGTACTCGGCCACGCGTTACTGTGGCTGAGCAACGCTTGTGTGTTGCTGAGCCACAGCATCCTTCCCTGTCCCCCAGTATTCCCACATTCCCTCCGCTCCCCATCTCCTCAGCCTACTAACCATTCCTCACTCCACCGTCTTCTCGTCCTCCCCACCATTCCCCACTCCACCATCCCCTCTTCCTTCCACCATGTCCCACTCCCCTGTCCCTTTGTATTCCCCACTATTCTCCATTCCCCCATCCTCTCGTTCCCACCATCTCAAACTCCCCCATCCCCTCGTCCTTCCCCACCATTACCACCTCCCTTGTCCCCTCGTCCTCCCCACTATCTATCGCTTCAGTCCCCTCGTCATCCCCACCATTCCCCACTCCCTCGTACGATGCCTTCCCGAATGGTCTGATGTTCCCACCAGAAAATTGGGAACATCAAGTGATCTGACGTTCCCATCACTGCAATATAAGAAAAACTATAAACTAAAAAATATTTATATAACTATAAACTAAAAAATAAAAAAAAATGAACTGTTAATATAAAAAATAAATTAATAAACTATACTCACGAAATGAATGGTATGGTAAACAACACAGCTCAATTCCAACGCAATTCCCACAAAATAATTTAATCAAAATGAAAAAAAATCCATATCTATGAAAATTCCATTTATCAATGCAATCAGAAACATTCAAATGGAATTGTAACATACTTAGTATAACATGTGTGTTGCTCCTACATGCAACAGATGGCGCTGTTTTTCAAGAAAAGCATAGTTTTACGTGTCACAGGTGTGGCATCTATGCTTATAATTACGAAATGAACGGTATGGTAAACAACACAGCTCAATTCCAACATAATGTCACACAAAATAATTCAATAAAAAATAAAATTAATCGAAATCTATGAAAATAAATTTATCAGTGCAATCGGAAACATTGATATGGAATTCGTGACATATTTAGTATACCGTGCATGTTGCTATTATGTGCAACAGATGGCGCTGTTTTTCAAACACGCATGTTTTTACCTGTCACAGGGGTGGCATCGATATAGTAGGTATATAAAAAGACGTGCCTATTCGAATGCATCATTGTGTCAAAATTTCAAAGCAATGGTAGAAGAACTTTTGGAGATTGCAAAGTGTGTTGTTCTTACATCCAACAGATGGCGCTGTTTAAAAATAAGTATGTTTTTTCCTGTCACAGGTGAGTCATGTGTATTGTAGATATTTAACAAGGCGCACCTATTCGAATGCAACGTCGTGTCAAAATTTCAAAGCAATTAGTAAAGAGGTTTCGAAGATTTCCCACGCATGAAAAACACAGTTTTTCAGAAAAAACTTGTTTTTTACCGTCACAAACGTGATATCAATATAGTATGTATATGAAAGCCTGCTCGGATGGGAATGGAAAATTTTGTGAAAATTTCAAAGCAATCGATGAAGAACTTTCGGGGATTAGCGATTTTGAACAAACGAACATTTTTATTTATATAGATGAAGGTTATTGATATCTCGGCATCATCCTCCACTCTAAAGTATACACATAGCACTCGGCGCACAATGTGACGTTACGTCACTAACGTAACCTTAGGAGAACTGGGGCCAGATTCACGTAGCAGTTACGCAAACACTTACGAACCTGTACATCTTTTCTCAATGTTTGGCGGCTTTGTTTTGCAATTATTAAACAGTTAATGAGCTCGGAAGCGTCAGGAGGCTGTTTATAACAATAACAACAGTTGATTGAGAAGTTTTCATGCTTGTAAACTGTTTAATAAATGTATCCAAAGCCGTCAAAGATTGAGGAAAGATGTACACGTTCGTAAGTGCTTGCGTGAGTACTTTCGTGAATCTGGCCCTTGAGCCCTCACGGCCAGGGCGTTATCACAAGCTGTTACTAATATCAATTGGCATCAAGAGGCATGTTATGGAAATCCTGCGTCTGAAGAATTCTTGGCCTCAAGGTTAATACATTATGCATATTCGCAGTATTGGATATATGTATAACAAGTGTACCGTGAAATTATATGAAAATTTTTATCTCTCTCTCGGATAAGGAATGTTCATCCACCTGTGAAAAGCAATTTTAGTACATAAAATATCCCACTGAATACAAAGTGCCGGGGGACAGAAATACAAAGTGCCGGGGGACAGAAATACAAAGTGCCGGGGGACAGAAATACAAAGTGCCGGGGGACAGAAATACAAAGTGCCGGGGGACAGAAATACAAAGTGCCGGGGGACAGAAGTACAAAGTGCCGGGGGACAGAAATACAAAGTGCCGGGGGACAGAAACACAAAGTGCCGGGGGACAGAAGTACAAAGTGCCGGGGGACAGAAATACAAAGTGCCGGGGGACAGAAACACAAAGTGCCGGGGGACAGAAATACAAAGTGCCGGGGGACAGAAATACAAAGTGCCGGGGGACAGAAGTACAAAGTGCCGGGGGACAGAAATACAAAGTGCCGGGGGACAGAAATACAAAGTGCCGGGGGACAGAAATACAATGTGCCGGGGGACAGAAGTACAAAGTGCCGGGGGACAGAAATACAAAGTGCCGGGGGACAGAAACACAAAGTGCCGGGGGACAGAAGTACAAAGTGCCGGGGGACAGAAATACAAAGTGCCGGGGGACAGAAACACAAAGTGCCGGGGGACAGAAACACAAAGTGCCGGGGGACAGAAATACAAAGTGCCGGGGGACAGAAATACAAAGTGCCGGGGGACAGAAACACAGTGCCGGGGGACAGAGATCATTAACACACAAACAGACTTTTCTTGTTTCTTCGTGGTCGAAAGTTATTCCTATTTTCTCCCGGCTTATTAGACTGTGAGTTAACTGTAATCCTTTAACACTCTCCAGTTAAACAGGAATATATGACCCATGGACCAGAGGTCACGGTGTCGGCGGCACTCTACTGTCTTACAAAGCCCATTTGTGGCATCAAGGAATATCGAATATTGCAATAATTTATGGCCCTGTGTGATTTTTCAAAATGATGTTGTTTATGCTGGTGAAGCTGGGTGATAGTTGGAAGTTATGAGTATACTTCTTCATATGTAACTCAACACCGTCCAGTACATAGAACAAAACCTATTCCTACATAGATCAACACCTGATAGAACGATGCAGATCAACATCTATCACATCAACATCTACAAGTACATAGATCAACACATAACAGATAGAACCAATGCAGATAATTTTGTTCAGAAAATTAATCTAGTGAAATTAATTAATTAACACGCATGTTGAGAAGTGGAAATTGAGAGACAGAAGAGATTACTATGAACTATACTTCAGCTAGGAATGTCAAAGAATGAAAGGAAGGAAGCGAAAAACGTCAGTAAATAATTCACGGAGACCAGATAATAGTAGTGTTGATAGACCAGATAATTGCAGTGTTGATAGACCTGATAATAGTAGTGTTGATAGACCAGATAATTGCAGTGTTGATAGACCAGATAATAGCAGTGTTGATAGACCAGATAATTGCAGTGTTGATAGACCAGATAATAGTAGTGTTGATAGACCAGATAATTGCAGTGTTGATAGACCAGATAATAGCAGTGTTGATAGACCAGATAATAGTAGTGTTGATAGACCAGATAATAACAGTGTTAATAGACCAGATAATAGCAGTGTTGATAGACCAGATAATAACAGTGTTGATAGACCAGATCAGAGTAGTGTTGATAGACCAGATAATAACAGTGTTGATAGACCAGATAATAGTAGTGTTAATAGACCAGATAATAGCAGTGTTGATAGACCAGATAATAGTAGTGTTAATAGACCAGATAATAGTAGTGTTGATAGACCAGATAATAGTAGTGTTGATAAACCAGATAATAGTAGTGTTGATAGACCAGATAATAGTAGTGTTGATAGACCAGATAATAACAGTGTTAATAGACCAGATAATAGCAGTGTTGATAGACCAGATAATAGCAGTGTTGATAGACCAGATAATAGCAGTGTTGATAGACCAGATAATAGTAGTGTTAACAGATCAAATAATAGTAATGTTGACAGACCAGATAATAGTAGTGTGATAGACCAGATAATAACAGTGTTAATAGACCAAATAATAGCAGTGTTGATAGCCCAGATAATAACAGTGTTGATAGACCAGATAATAGCAGTGTTGATAGACCAGATAATAACATTGTTAATAGACCAGATAATAGCAGTGTTGATAGACCAGATAATAACAGTGTTGATAGACCAGATAATAACATTGTTAATAGACCAGATAATAGCAGTGTTGATAGACCAGATAATAACAGTGTTGATAGACCAGATAATAGTAGTGTTAATAGACCAGATAATACCAGTGTTGATAGACCAGATAATACCAGTGTTAATAGACCAGATAATAGTAGTGTTGATAGACCAGATAACAGTAGTGTTAATAGACCAGATAATACCAGTGTTGTAATGGGAGGGGGGGGGGGAATAGCTCTCATTGTCCATTATCCCGCCCTCAGTGAACTATTCTAGAGTTCCTCCAGAGTTCCTACCGCAACCTCTCTAGTTCAACACCTTGTAACCTAGGTATTTGATTACCTAGGTGCTACATCCACAAGACATTGTAACTTGACCAGCTACCCGCAACTCTAGAGAGAAACTCTAGAACATTTCACTGCCGCAAACGTATAAGAGAAACGAAAAGAAAGAGATGAATAATGAAGTAATTAGTGAGGGTTTGGGGTGAGGGAGGTAGAGAGGAGGGAGGAGTAGGTGGGAGAAATAAGGAGGGTCGTCAGGTGAAAGGGAAAGGGGGAGAGAGGCGGAGGGAGAGGAGAGGGAGTAGGAAGTGAGTAGGAGAAGTAGGGGTAAAAGGGAAAATAAGTAGAAGTAGAAATGCTGCCACCATCCATTCTTGTCAGTACATTCAAAACTAGGAATGGAACTTGTCTGCATCAAAAGATGTTATTAGCATGTGTCAACTGGAATCATGTTCCATGCAAGATTCTTTCAGTCCCTAACTCAAGAGTACTCTACACTCTAGGTTGCATATTATATCAGAAATTCCAAGATATCGGGAACACAATTATTAATCAAATTAAAAGTAAGTGAATCAAGTATTTATTTAGTATGATAAATATCAGAACTCAAGCAATCGAACTGAAGGTTCATTATGTCCAGATAAACAATGTGAGCCACCACACAGAACTTTGAGAGTCCCTACAGCTGTCTGCCCCTAGAGATCACACCACATCTTAGTACACGAAATAAGTCACCTTTCATGTTCAACTTACCAAGTGTCTGCCTATAGCTGAAAAGAGAGGGAGGGGGAGGGTCTGCAGTTGAGAGAGACTGTCCCGCCCCATCCAGCTGACAGCCTCCCGGGCTATGTTGTCCTCTGTTCTGCTCTGCTGGCTGTTCTCCTATCTCTTCCTCTCGAGTGTACAGTACCCTGGGTATATATTGGGGACCAACTAGCTAACTCCGCCCACAAGTAGATAGCCCCTGACTCTCTACCATGCAACTCCTTAAACGTCGGCTTGTTTGAAGGACCCACCCGAATACCCGGCTACAATTATGAGCTTAGTAGAAACCAGGTCAACTTCACACGACCTGACCTTGGTCACTTGATGGTCATTAACACCCTAAAGGTGTGACTTTCTTAATTACTAGGGGCCGCGAACCTGGCGCCTCTCAAAACTTGTCTGGCTTGACTCATGTACTATATATATATATATATATATATATATATATATATATATATATATATATATATATATATATATATATATATATATATATATATATATATATATATATATATATATATATATTTAATAAAATTAAAAAAAACACCTTTACGGTGTTACAGTGTTGATATACCAGATAATATCAGTGTTGATAGACCGGATAATAGTAGTGTCAATAGACCAGATAATAGCAGTGTTAGTAGACCAGATAATAGCAGTGTTAATAGACCAGATAATAGCTGTGTTAATAGATCAGATAATAGCAGTGTTAATAGACCATATAATAGCAAAGACCACTTAATTGCACTAGCAGTGTAAAAGGCACTCAGCCAACTGCGATTGCAATCAAGTCAACTATTGGATGAGACCAATGTATTCTGAGAACCTTCCTCAGGAGCGTACAAGAGTATCTTTACCAACCTATACCCCTTACCCTGCAGAAACTGGAGGTTTCTGAACCATTATCCTTTGGGCCAAAAAAGTAGCCCAGTGAAGATGAGAAGTATTAATGTTATATACACGATTCGAGGTGGATTTACAAATAAAATGAAAGTTACAGAAAAAAACAGATAAAATCTACCACACATTATCACATTAACGGAAACAAAACTATGTATTGTAGAAGAGACAATATTTCCATTTGGTTATGAAATAATGAGACCAGTGGAGGAGCTGGTGTAGCCTTACAGCTAGAGCTACACAGAGAAGTAGCATCAGCAGGTGTGAGAGACTGATCTCTCAGCACACGCTTATGTCCTCTCATTTTCATGAGATGTCCTTTCACGTTGCTTTCAGGGCATAACTTTCTTAGGACTGGACAGATATGGGGCATGTTTGGTGTCCACGGTCTCTGTGTGGTCTGAGGAGTTCAGTGATATTGTCCATGTTGACCTGTGTCATCTCATTGAGCCGGAATCAATTGAGCAGTTGGTTGTTACTAGGTGGTAAGGACCCAGGAGGGTAGTTGGTGTGTTGTGTGGTAAGGATAGTCAATACGGTGGAAACCCGTTAGGCTAAACCCCAAAATACCTTACTCCTCCCTACCTAAATAGTACATAGATAAAATTTACCATAATACTACAAAGTTACTGTAATACTACAAGGAAATAAAGGCTGGGTAGACTGTGTCGTTGTTGATTGTCGAAAAACATTTGATACTGTTCCTCATGAAAGGCTGATCAACATTATGAAGAAAAAAACCGGTGAAACTGTGAACAAACTGAATGGTGTAAGGGAGTAAATGATGGCCAGAAACAACGGGTCACAGTCATGGTGGCGTCGGACTGAAGGACTGTGAGAAGACTCGGTCTTGGGACCACTCTCGTTCCTTGTTTACGTGAATGACTTCACTGACAAGTGCACTTACATGTTGAAGTTTGCAGGTGGTGAATATCTAATGAGAGATACAAAAACCAAGGAGGACTGCAGAAAAATAAAGGAAACCCTTCACAATTTGCAGTAGTGGTAGATTAATGGCTGCAAGAATTCAATCCCAACAAGTGTATAGTAATGAAAGTGGGATTGGGGAAAGACGACCAAGAGGTATCTGATCCATACGTGGAAGACAACTTGAGGAATGTAAGAGAGTAAAGATTTTGGAGTGCATAAAATTTCAACGTTACCACCTAAGGCACACAAACAAGAAACTAGCAAACACTGAAACGTCCATTAAAAAAATATATGAGCTCCTTCAAGAAACTCTGTACATTCCGTGTTGCACTAATATTCGCAGGACGACACACAACAGAATAGAAAAACAAACCAAAGGTCTGCGACGAGTGTGGCGCCAGAACTAAAACAGTTGAGCTTTGATGGCAGATGAAGGGAACAACATAATTAAAAGAAGGAACAATTGTAGGGGATATGACCACAATATTATATATGGAGGGAAGTAGACATGATGGACAAAGACAGGTACTTTGTGTTAAGAGAATGTAGAACATGAAGATATTCCTGGAGCAGAAAACATAAATGTTTCAAATAATGTAAGGAAATACTGTGCCGATTGTCAAGTGAAACACACTGAGGAAACATGTCTTGGCAGCCACCTCCAGCTGCAACGTTAAGGCCAAATTTGGCAAATCGAAATTCAGAAAAGTTCCATTATATTGCACCAAGTACAATCAGGCTAGTGGATGGGGCATGAAGGCTTGGCCGCCCTCCCCTGACTCACAGGTTCATAAACATCGCTAATCAACCCGTTGTTTTAACTAATAATAATAAATAGACTTTGATAACTTAAGCAAGGATTAAATGGTAACCCCTCGCACATAGCTAATTTATCTATGTACCGGTCTCGTTTGGTCAGTGTGTTGGGAATGTTTGTACGCTTCTTGTTAGCCCAGGTGGTTGTTAGCCCAGGTGGTTGTTAGCCCAGGTGGTTGTTAGCCCAGGTGGTTGTTAGCCCAGGTGGTTGTTAGCCCAGGTGGTTGTTAACCCAGGTGGTTGTTAGCCCAGGTGGTTGTTAGCCCAGGTGGTTGTTAGCCCAGGTGGTTGTTAACCCAGGTGGTTGTTAGCCCAGGTGGTTGTTAGCCCAGGTGGTTGTTAGCCCAGGTTGTTGTTAGCCCAGGTGGTTGTTAGCCCAGGTGGTTGTTAGCCCAGGTGGTTGTTAACCCAGGTGGTTGTTAGCCCAGGTGGTTGTTAGCCCAGGTAGTTGTTAGCCCAGGTGGTTGTTAGCCCAGGTGGTTGTTAGCCCAGGTGGTTGTTAGCCCAGGTGGTTGTTAGCCCAGGTGGTTGTTAGCCCAGGTGGTTGTTAACCCAGGTGGTTGTTAGCCCAGGTGGTTGTTAGCCCAGGTAGTTGTTAGCCCAGGTGGTTGTTAGCCCAGGTGGTTGTTAGCCCAGGTGGTTGTTAGCCCAGGTGGTTGTTAGCCCAGGTGGTTGTTAGCCCAGGTAGTTGTTAGCCCAGGTGGTTGTTAGCCCAGGTGGTTGTTAACCCAGGTGGTTGTTAGCCCAGGTGGTTGTTAGCCCAGGTGGTTGTTAGCCCAGGTGGTTGTTAGCCCAGGTAGTTGTTAGCCCAGGTGGTTGTTAGCCCAGGTGGTTGTTAGCCCAGGTGGTTGTTAGCCCAGGTAGTTGTTAGCCCAGGTGGTTGTTAGCCCAGGTGGTTGTTAGCCCAGGTGGTTGTTAGCCCAGGTGGTTGTTAGCCCAGGTGGTTGTTAACCCAGGTGGTTGTTAGCTCAGGTGGTTGTTAGCCCAGGTGGTTGTTAGCCCAGGTGGTTGTTAGCCCAGGTGGTTGTTAGCCCAGGTGGTTGTTAACCCAGGTGGTTGTTAACCCAGGTGGTTGTTAGCCCAGGTGGTTGTTAGCCCAGGTGGTTGTTAACCCAGGTGGTTGTTAACCCAGGTGGTTGTTAGCTCAGGTGGTTGTTAGCCCAGGTGGTTGTTAGCTCAGGTGGTTGTTAGCCCAGGTGGTTGTTAGCCCAGGTGGTTGTTAGTCCAGGTGGTTGTTAGTCCAGGTGGTTGTTAGTCCAGGTGGTTGTTAGCTCAGGTGGTTGTTAGGACATAATAAACAACGACCAGGGGCCAATGACCTTCATCACTGTAACCATCTTTACTACTCACAACCTTCGTCACTGTAACCATCTTTACTGCACACAACCTTCATCACTGTAACCATCTTTACTGAACACAACCTTCATCACTGTAACCATCTTTACTGCACACAACCTTCACCACTGTAACCATCTTTACTATGCACAACCTTCACCACTGTAACATCTTTACTACACACAACCTTCGTCACTGTAACCATCTTTACTACACCCAACCTTCATCTCTGTAACCATCTTTACTACACACAACCTTCATCACTGTAACCATCTTTACTACACACAACCTTCGTCACTGTAACCATCTTTACTACACACAACCTTCACCACTGTAACCATCTTTACTACACACAACCTTCACCACTGTAACCATCTTTACTACACACAACCTTAATCACTGTAACCATCTTTACTACACACAACCTTCGTCACTGTAACCATCTTTACTACACACAACCTTCACCACTGTAACCATCTTTACTACACACAACCTTCACCACTGTAACCATCTTTACTACACACAACCTTCACCACTGTAACCATCTTTACTACACACAACCTTCACCACTGTAACCATCTTTACTACACACAACCTTCATCACTGTAACCATCTTTACTACACACAACCTTCGTCACTGTAACCATCTTTACTACACACAACCTTCACCGCTGTAACCATCTTTACTACACACAACCTTCACCACTGTAACCATCTTTACTACACACAATCGGCATCACAGTAACCATCCTAACTGTACAGTTCTCATTACTGTTACCGTTATTATTTACAAACATCATCACTGTAACCGTCTTTACTACACACAACCTTCACCACTGTAACCATCTTTACTACACACAACCTTCACCACTATAACCATCTTTATTACACACAATAGGCATCACTGTAACCATCCTAACTGTACAGTTTTCATTACTGGGGCCTTTATTAGGTACAAACATCATCACTGTAACCGTCTTTACTACACACCAACGTAACCATTTCTTGACCAAACAATAGTTTTAGGACACATTATTAAATTGTTACACATGTAATTTTCAGCTTCAGAAATCAAGGAATAAGGAAACAACAGTTAAATAACTCAGATAAAATATTTTATTTAATCCTAGTAATAACATCAATGATTTTTAATATAAAAATGTCTTTTCAATAATTTCATTTTTTTCATTTTTATTTCCTTTTCCTATTTTCGTTCTTTATTATTATCCAGCTGATGCTTTTTCTCTTTCTCTTGTCCATACTGCTTATCTTTTTCTTGACCATGCTGCTTATCTTTTTCTTGTCGGTGCTGCTTATCTTTTTCTTGACCGTGCTGCTTATCTTTTTCTTGTCCGTGCTGCTTATCTTTTTCTTGTCCATAGTGCTTATCTTTTTCTTGACCGTGCTGCTTATCTTTTTCTTGTCCATGCTGCTTATCTTTTTCTTGTCCCTGCTGCTTCACCTTTGCCTGCCGTTGTTCTTCGAGGTTGTGCCGGTGTTCTTTCTTCCGTGGGTTCTTCTCCACCTTCTGAAGCTTGGTCTTCATGCGTGCGAGCTTCTCTGCGAGAGCACTGGGCACTGAGCCCACCACTCCCTGCCTGGCTCGCTTGATTCGTGGGTCATGTGACCCCGGGGGAACAACCTCTGCATACCTGCGTTTCACACCTGACCCTGCCTCATATCCTCCATCATGACCTATGAGCCAAGGCGGGACCCCTTCTCCATAACCTTCAGGCAAGTCTGGGTTCCTGCCAGACTCATCCATCCTTGACTGAGGTCTAAGTAAAGAGTACTGAAGGACTCAGTGAGGCTCAGGTAAATATCCCAGATGGTGAATATTTAGTCAAGGTGATAGTGTTTCTAGCGTAGGGTAAGGTAATTATCAAGAGAAAGCGCTAAGGCATTACGACTATACAGCACTTGCAAAGGATAAGGGGGATAAGTAACTAGGATATGATAGAGGAAAGGAATGGTGCCCAACCACTTCGACGGCACCATTCTTGTTTCAGTGAGTTGAGGAGCTACAAAGTCTTATAGTAACCCAACCCTCATGTTTGTCATAGTGACGATGATTAAAGTACTCATGACGAAGCTGCGAGTGAAATACTGAAGATAAAAATGCCAAGAAATAGTTAAGAAAAAGATTTATTGTGAGAAGATGTCAAGATGATAGTCACTGAGCAGTGAAGATGTTGGCACTGCTGGCAATGGTGAAGTGAAGAGTTAGCTGTTGGCAGCTTAGTAGTGAATATGGCAACATTGCAGATGTTGGCACTGCTGGCAATGGTGAAGTGAAGAGTTATATGCTGGCAGCTTAGTAGTGAATATGGCAACACTGGAGATGTTGGCACTGTTGGCAATGGTGTTGTCAAGAGTTAGATGCTGGCAACTTGTAATGGGAGTGTAATAGTCATGGTGATGATGTTGGGAGTGTAATAGTCATGGTGATGTTGGGAGTGTAATAGTCATGGTGACGATGTTGGGAGTGTAATAGTCATGGTGACGATGTTGGGAGTGTAATAGTCATGGTGACGATGTTGGGAGTGTAATAGTTATGGTGATGATGTTGGGAGTGTAATAGTCATGGTGACGATGTTGGGAGTGTAATAGTCATGGTGATGATGTTGGGAGTGTAATAGTCATGGTGATGATGTTGGGAGTGTAATAGTCATGGTGATGATGTTGGGAGTGTAATAGTCATGGTGACGATGTTGGGAGTGTAATAGTCATGGTGATGATGTTGGGAGTGTAATAGTCATGGTGATGATGTTGGGAGTGTAATAGTCATGGTGATGATGTTGGGAGTGTAATAGTCATGGTGATGATGTTGGGAGTGTAATAGTCATGGTGATGATGTTGGGAGTGTAATAGTCATGGTGATGATGTTGGGAGTGTAATAGTCATGGTGGTGACGCTGGGAGTGTAATAGTCATGGTGATGATGTTGGGAGTGTAATAGTCATGGTGATGATGTTGGGAGTGTAATAGTCATGGTGATGATGTTGGGAGTGTAATAGTCATGGTGGTGACGCTGGGAGTGTAATAGTCATGGTGGTGACGCTGGGAGTGTAATAGTCATGGTGATGATGTTGGGAGTGTAATAGTCATGGTGGTGACGCTGGGAGTGTAATAGTCATGGTGGTGACGCTGGGAGTGTAATAGTCATGGTGATGATGTTGGGAGTGTAATAGTCATGGTGATGATGTTGGGAGTGTAATAGTCATGGTGACGATGTTGGGAGTGTAATAGTCATGGTGACGATGTTGGGAGTGCAATAGTCATGGTGACGATGTTGGGAGTGTAATAGTCATGGTAATGTTGGGAGTGTAATAGTCATGGTGGTGACGCTGGGAGTGTAATAGTCATGGTGACGCTGGGAGTGTAATAGTCATAGTGACGCTGGGAGTGTAATAGTCATGGTGGTGACGCTGGGAGTGTAATAGTCATGGTGGTGACGCTGGGAGTGCAATAGTCATGGTGGTTATGATAAATTGGGATGATGATAAATAGGAATGATGATAATTGATCATGCTCGAGCCGAGCTCAGACCGGGAGCTACATTGCATCATGATGATACAATGTAACAATTACAAACGATGCAGAACATTTGCAGAGACGAAATGTCCCTGACATTTCATTGTCACTTGACAATGTCGAAGTCTTCACTTTGAAAATTTTTGTGCATATTGGAGATGTAAGCAATTGTAAGAAATTTTATTTTACACTTATTAACATGTCCTCTTTCTGTTCTTAGTGTATTTATTGGATTTTATATAGTTTAATTGCATTCTTTAGCACCTCCACAGGTGAAGAACAACTACATCAAACATGATAAATTTATCTTATGAGAGACATGATGATTATAAAGTAAAAATGTCCAATATTTAAAAGAGAGAATTTGAGACTTATCTCCCATGTCGATTCCTTTTAGAATTTTGTAGGTAATGATGAGGTCTCCTCGATCTCTCCTGTCTTCCAACGAGGTGGGGTGCATTTCACACCGCCTTTCCTTGTAACTCTAACCTCTTAGTTCTTGGACTAGACTAGTGATTTACCTCTGAACTTTTTCCAGCTTTGTTCTGTGCATGACAATGTGCAGGCCCCATGCTGGGGCCGCATACTCTAGGATTAGTCTTATATATGTGGTATACATGATTCTGAAGGCTATATAGATGTTAGCCGTGTGAGACAATATGCAGGAAGAACCATCTTGATCTTTAAAATCATCTTTGATGTCTTTGAGAACGGGGTTTGATGGTGGAAATTAAAATTTTTGTGTATTCCCAATGACTCTGAGAAATAACTTTGAATGCGAGAATAATATTTTGACGAGTTTGAGAGTGATGATAAGCAGAAATACATTGACATTGTTTCACAATTAAATTTGGCTGAATGGATAAATATAATGCTTTATAACTAACTAAAATAAATAATTTGAACTAACTAAAAATTAATTTGTTGACAAACAATAATGTTGTTGAAAATTCGAGGCCATGAACTAGATACTGAAAGGAAGAAACAACAAAAAATCACGATATTGAAAAGAGTTTGAACTGAAGTTGTAAAGAATTTGAAAGTGAATTATTATATGTAATGTGAAGTGCTTCAGGAAAGCAGTAAGTAATCTTAATTTGAAAAAGAAAATGAGTAGTCTGAAAAAGTATGACGCGATGAAATCAGTAAAATAAGAAGCAATGATCTTCATAGAACATAACCATGACCGTAATTAATACATTGTGAACCCTCGTAAAACTTAACACTCTGCAAAAGTTAAATCAGCCTAGTATGAGCTATAATCCCAAAACAGAAGTTGTATTGATGTATTAGAACTGTTTAAAGTAATGCTTCAGTCGTATGGAAGTGACTGTCTTGGTAAAAGATCAACTTAATAAAAGACTGGTTGGGGACATTTTAATTACTGCATATTGGAGAGTAAACACAAAATGCAAAATGTAACCTTAGATGCCGTATTTTGTTAATCAAAATATCATCACCCTTTGGGAGAAATATAAACAAAATAATTGAGAACTTGGTATATCAGAGCATGATTGCAGAGAGAGATGGTAGACATAATAACTAAATTAAGACTGACTAGTGAGAGGAAGCAGAGCTCCGGAGGTATATGGTGTCATCAAGCACTTGACAAAATAAAAATATTTTTCTAAAAACTATGATGGGCTGAAACTAAAATGAAAAGAAAAACTATGTCTCTGCAAAAAAATACAATGCAAAAACAAAGTCAATCTGGTGCGAGCTAAGTTTTGAAAGCAGAAGTTGCGTCGATGAGATCTAACTGTTTAAAGTAAGGCTTAAATTGTAAGGAAGTAGCTGCCTTAACTATTTTCAGTGGTGAGGAGTGATGTGTTAGTTAAGAAACAAAGAAACGATGGTCGAGTAAACAAAAGAAACGAGTAAATATGTAACTGAATAGAGCAAACATTTGCAGGTGTGAGTCACAATAACGTGGCTAAAGTATGTTGACCAGACCACACACTAGAAGGTGAAGGGACGACGACACTTCGGTCCGTCCTGGACCAGTCTCAAGTCGACAATCGCCTTGTGAATGATCCACGACGGACCGAAACGTCGTCGTCCCTTCACCTTCTAGTGTGTGGTCTGGTCAACGAGCAAACATTTGTTTAAAATCATTGATGGTATGAAAAAAGGAGATGATAGACAGAAAATACAATGATACAGTTTCACAATTAAATTTGGGTGAATGGATAAATAAAATTCTTCGTAACCAACTAAAATATATAATTTAAATTAGCGAAAAAATTAATTTGTTGACAAAGAGTAATGCACTTGATAAGACGTAACACATGAATTAGTTACTGAAGGAAGAAACAACAACAAAACTGAGATACCTAAAAAGAGTCTGAACTAAACATGAAAAGAAAATGATTTGAACTTGTAGAGAACAATAATAGCGTAAAGATTGTGAAAGAGTATGTAAGATCATATCGAGAACGTGTGTGATGATACAAGATCGAACTGAGTTTATATTATTCTCCCTTCCAGGCGATGGAGTCGTATCAAAAAATAATATCACACTCCTTTAATCTAGGTTTGCCTGTAGTAATTACTCCCAGTTAGAAAAACTATTGCTTAATGCAAGACGCCTAAATCAGAGATGAACTGGTGAACGTACTTGATAAATAAAAATATCAAGATAAGTTGGTTATACCCACTGGTTATCAATAAGTATTTACATAAAATAGGTTACGATTTAAGACTGTATAAAGACTTTTGTGTGGGTGGAGGTGGTGTAGGAGAGCTTGTGGGTTTGTGGAGACATGATCACCACATACAAGTTTCTCAAAGGAATTGCTTGAATAGGACAAGACAGTTTATTTAACACAAGGGGCACATACACTAGGGGACACAGCTGGAAACTGAGTGCCCCAATGACCTACATGTGTACAAAAGAAAGAGATGCTTCTATGGTTGGGTCACGTTACGTTACAAGAATAAACACACACTAATATTTATTTGGTTGGTGATATTAATATTGAAGACAATCTTTCACTTTAATTTTGTTTTTTTGTATAAAGAATAAGATGCTCCCTGTTTGGTTACGTTATGTTACAAGAGTAAACACACACACATTCCCACTTGAGTACACAAACATCATTTACATTGCTTTTTCGTTCTATGTTACGGTTTAACTGCATTTTGTGTGTGATTTTGATTTTTTATATATTCATTTTTTCCATAGCGCAAGAGCTGGAACTTCATTAAATGCCATATTATTTTATGTTGCCTATTGAAAGACTTGATTTACATCTTATTGGAAGCTTGCTGTGTTCTCTATGTTGTCTACTCTCATAACAAAAATCCTAGTGCCATCTGCCAAGGCTGATACAGTGCAACAGATTGCGTCCTTTGTCTGTATCCGATATGTGAATGAGAAGTGAAAGAAAGAGAGAGAAAGAGAGAGAGAGAGAAAGAGAGAGAGAGAAAGGGAGAGAGAGAGAGAGAGAGAGAGAGAGAGAGAGAGAGAGAGAGAGAGAGAGAGAGAGAGAGAGAGAGAGAGAGAGAGAGAGAGAGAGAGAGAGAGAGAGATGGAGAGAGAGAGAGAGAGAGAGAGAGAGAGAGAGAGAGAGAGAGAGAGAGAAGAGAGAGAGAGAGAGAGAGAGAGAGAGAGAGAGAGAGAGAGAGAGAGAGAGAGAGAGAGAGAGAAGGTGGCCTTGACGAAGCGGTGTATTGATATTTAGTGTATGCCTAATGTGTAGAGAGCAGTGGTAGATGATTGATACGAAAGAGGAGAGTGCAAGATATGTGCAATACTATACCTTAGTAAAATTTAAGACTGATGTAAACCTTACTATATTATTTATAGTAAGGTGATTACCTTGATGTACAAGGTTATGTACATCTTACTATGCCCAAATGGGCATTTAAAGGCATAGACGACGTTGGTCTCCTTCAAGGCATTATGCTTGGTGTCTGGACAGCTCTTCATGAGTAGAAACCAAGGCCGTTTTTTTTGGTTTTATAGTAAATCGTCAATTGTATTTTCTGATTTTTGTCTGTATGGATAACGTTCCTATCAACAATATCTTTCATGACCCTTTCCTCCGTTTTACGAGCAGTCGAAAAGAATTTCCTGTAAAATAGTCTAATTGGGGGTACATGTGTTGTGTTAGTTGACTCTTCAGAGGTTGCATGGCTTTTCACCTTTCTTTTTATGATGTCTTCAACAAAACCATTAGAGAAGCCGTTGTTGAGTAGGACCTGACGTACCGAACAGAGTTCTTCATCGACTTGCTTCCATCCTGAGCTGTGGCTGAGAGCACGGTCGACGTAAGCGTTAACAACACTCCTCCTGTACCTGTCTGGGCAGTCACTATTGGCATTGAGGCACATCCCTATGTTTGTTTCCTTAGTGTAGACTGCAGCGTGGAGGCCTCCGCTCCTTTCTGTGACAGTCACGTCTAGAAAGGGCAGCTCCCCATCTTCTTCATCTCGTAAGTGTAACTCAACACAGAATTCTGCTCAAATGCCTCCTTCAACTCCTGCAGACGTCTGACATCAGATACCTGCGCGAAAATGTCGACAACATGCCTGCAGTATATGGTGAGTTTCAAGGTTTGTATTCCCCAGGAATACAAATGCGAACAAGCCTGAATGGTCCCCAGGACTATATGCAACTGAAAACTCACACCCCAGAAGTGACTCGAACCAATACTATTACACTCCCAACATCATCACCATGACTATTACACTCCCAACATCATCACAATGACTATTACACTCCCAACATCATCACCATGACTATTACACTCCCAACATCATCACAATGACTATTACACTCCCAACATCATCACCATGACTATTACACTCCCAACATCGTCACCATGACTATTACACTCCCAACATCATCACCATGACTATTACACTCCCAACATCATCACCATGACTATTACACTCCCAACATCGTCACCATGACTATTACACTCCCAACATCATCACCATGACTATTACACTCCCAACATCATCACCATGACTATTACACTCCCAACATCGTCACCATGACAGTTACACTCCCAACATCATCACCATGACTATTACACTCCCAACATCATCACAATGACTATTACATTCCCAACATCGTCACCATGACTATTACACTCCCAACATCGTCACCATGACTATTACACTCCCAACATCATCACCATGACTATTACACTCTCAACATCATCACCATGACTATTACACTCCCAACATCATCACCATGACTACTACACTCCCAACATCATCACCATGACTGTTACACTCCCAACATCGTCACCATGACTATTACACTCCCAACATCATCACCATGACTATTACACTCCCAACATCGTCACCATGACTCTTACACCCCCAACATCATCACCATGACTATTACACTACCAACATCGTCACCATGACTATTACACTCCCAACAGCGTCACCATGACTATTACACTCCCAGCATCTAACTCTTGACAACACCATTGCCAGCAGTGCCAACATCTTCACTGCTCAGTGACAATCATCTTGACACCTTCTCACAATAAATCTTTTTCTTAACTACTTCTTGGCATTTTTATCATCAGTATTTCTCTCGCAGCTTCGTCATGAGTACTTTAATCATCGTCACCATGACAAACATGAGGGTTGGGTTACTGTAGGCCTTTGTAGCTCCTCCACTCACTAAAACAAGAATGGTGCCGTCGAAGTGGTTGGGCACCATTTCTTTCCTCTATCATATCCTAGTTACTTATCCCCCTTACCCTTTGCAAGTGCTGTATAGTCGTAATGCCTTAGCGCTTTCTCTTGATAATTACCTTACCCTACGCTAGAAACACTATCACCTTGACTAAATATTCACCATCTGGGATATTTACCTGAGCCTCACTGAGTCCTTCAGGACTCTTTACTTAGACCTCAGTCAAGGATGGATGAGTCTGTCAGGAACCCAGACTTGCCTGAAGGTTATGGAGAAGGGGTCCCGCCTTGGCTCATAGGTCATGATGGAGGATATGAGGCAGGGTCAGGTGTGAAACGCAGGTATGCAGAGGTTGTTCCCCCGGGGTCACATGACCCACGGATCAAGCGAGCCAGGCAGGGAGTGGTGGGCTCAGTGCCCAGTGCTCTCGCTGAGAAGCTCGCACGCATGAAGACCAAGCTTCAGAAAGTGGAGAAGAACCCACGGAAGAAAGAACATCGGCAGAACCTCGATGAACAACGGCAGGCAGAAATGAAGCAGGGACAAGAAAAAGATAAGCAGCATGGACAAGAAAAAGATAAGCAGCACCGGCAAGAAAAAGATAAGCAGTATGGACAAGAAAAAGAGAAAAAGAATAAGCTGGAAAATAATAACGATCGAAAACAGGAAAAGGAACTAAAAATGAAAAAAATGAAATTATTGAAAAGACATTTTTATATTAAAAATCATTGATGTTATTACTAGGATTAAATAAAATATTTTATCTGAGATATTTAACTGTGGTTTCCTTATTCCTTGATTGCTGAAGCTGAAAATTTCATGTCTAACAATTTAATAATGTGTCCTAAAACTATAGTTTGGTCAAGAAATGATTACGTTGGTGTGTAGTGAAAACGGTTACAGTGATGATATTTGTACCTAATAAAGGCCCCAGTAATGAAAACTGTACAGTTAGGATGGTTACAGTGATGCCGATTGTGTGTAGTAAAGATGGTTACAGTGGTGAAGGTTGTGTGTAGTAAAGATGGTTACAGTGGTGAAGGTTGTGTGTAGTAAAGATGGTCACAGTGGTGAAGGTTGTGTGTAGTAAAGATGGTCACAGTGGTGAAGGTTGTGTGTAGTAAAGATGGTTACAGTAATGAAGGTTGTGTGTAGTAAAGATGGTTACAGCGGTGAAGGTTGTGTGTAATAAAGATGGTCACAGTGATGAAGGTTGTGTGTAGTAAAGATGGCTATAGTGGTGAAGGTTGTGTGTAGTAAAAATGGTTACAGCGGTGAAGGTTGTGTAGTAAAGATGGTTACAGCGGTGAAGGCTGTGTGTAGTAAAGATGGTTAAAGTGGTGAAGGTTGTGTGTAGTAAAGATGGTTACAGAGATGAAGTTTGTGTGTAGTAAAGATGGTTACAGAGATGAAGGTTGTGTGTAGTAAAGATGGTTACAGTGATGATGGTTGTGTGGAGTAAAGATAGTTACAGTGCTGAAGGTTGTGTGTAGTAAAGATGGTTACAGTGGTGAAGGTTGTGTGTAGTAAAGATGATTACAAAGATGAAGGTTGTGTGTAGTAATGATGGTTACATTTGTGAAGGTTGTGTGTAGTAAGCATGGTTACAGAGATCAAGGTTGTGTGTAGTAAAGATGGTTACAGTGACGAAGGTTGTGTGTAGTAAAGATGGGTACAGAGATGAAGGTTGTGTGTAGTAAGGATGGTTACAGTGATGAAGGTTGTGTGGGTGTATGTAGTAAAGATGGTTACAGTGATGAACGTTGTGTGGGTGTGTGTAGTAAAGATGGTTACAGTGATGAAGGTTGTGTGGGTGTGTGTAGTAAAGATGGTTACAGTGATGAACGTTGTGTGGGTGTGTGTAGTAAAGATGGTTACAGTGATGAAGGTTGTGTGTAGTAAAGATGTTTACAGTGACGAACGTTGTGTGGGTGTGTGTAGTAAAGATGGTTGCAGTGGTGAAGGTTATGTGTAGTAAAGATGGTTACAGTGGTGAAGGTTGTGTGTAGTAAGGATGGTTACAGTGATGAAGGCTGTGTGTAGTAAAGATGGTTACACTGCCCAGGTGAGGCTTGAGTATTCAGCACTAGCACTGAACCCACACCTTGTGAAGCAGAAACAAAAACTTAAAATAATTCAAAGTTTACAATTAGATAGTAGGCGATTGAAGCATTACTTTAAACCGTTCTAATACAGCAATACAACTTCTGTTTTGGGATTATAGCTCATACTAGGCTGATTTAACTTTTGCAGAGTGTTAAGTTTTACGAGGGTTCACAATGTATTAATTACGGTCATGTTTATGTTCTATGAAGATCATTGCTTCTTATTTTACTGATTTCACCGTGTCATACTTTTTCAGACTACTCATTATCTTTTTCAAATTAGGTTTACTTACTGCTTTCCTGAAGCACTTCACACTACATATAATAATTCACTTTCAAATTCTTTACAACTTCAGTTCAAACTCTTTTCAATATCGTGATTTTTTGTTGTTTCTTCCTTTCAGTATCTAGTTCATGGCCTCGAATTTTCAACGACATTATTGTTTGTCAACAAATTAATTTTTAGTTAGTTCAAATTATTTATTTTAGTTAGTTATAAAGCATTATATTTATCCATTCAGCCAAATTTAATTGTGAAACAATGTCAATGTATTTCTGCTTATCATCAATTCTCAAACTCGTCAAAATATTATTCTCGCATTCAAAGATATTTCTCAGAGTCATTGGGAATACACAAAAATTTCCATTTCCACCAACAAACCCCGTTCTCAAAGACATCAAAGACGACTTTAAAGATCAAGATGGTTCTTCCTGCATATTGTCTCACACGGCTAACATCTATATAGCCTTCAGAATCATGTATACCACATATGTAAGACTAATCCTAGAGTATGCGGCCCCAGCATGGGGCCTGCACATTGTTATGCACCGAACAAAGCTGGAAAAAGTTCAGAGGTAAATCACTAGTCTAGTCCAAGAACTAAGAGGTTAGAGTTACAAGGAAAGGCGGTGTGAAATGCACCCCACCTCGTTGGAAGACAGGAGAGATCGAGGAGACCTCATCATTACCTACAAAATTCTAAAAGGAATCGACAGGGGAGATAAAAGTCTCAAATTCTCTCTTTTAAATATTGCACATTTTTACTTTATAATCATCATGTCTCTCATAAGATAAATTTATCATGTTTGATGTAGTTGTTCTTCACCTGTGGAGGTGCTAAACAATGCAATTAAACTATATAAAATCCAATAAATACACTAAGAACAGAAAGAGGACATGCTAATAAGTGTAAAATAAAATTTCTTACAATTGCTTACATCTCCAATATGCACAAAAATTTTCAAAGTGAAGACTTCAACATTGTCAAGTGACAATGAAATGTCAAAGACATTTCGTCTCTGCAAATGTTCTTCATCGTTTGTAATTGTTACATTGTATCATCATGATGCAATGTAGTTCCCGGTCTGAGCTCGGCTCGAGCATGATCAGTTATCATCATTCCTATTTATCATAATCACCATGACTATTACACTCCCAGCGTCACCACCATGACAATTACACTCCAACATCATCACCATGACTATTACACTCCCAACATCGTCACCATGACTATTCCACTCCCAACATCGTCACCATGACTATTACACTCCCAGCGTCACCACCATGACTATTACACTCCCAACATCATCACCATGACTATTACACTCCCAACATCATCACCATTACTATTACACTCCCAACATCGTCACCATGACTATTACACTCCCAACATCATCACCATGACTATTACACTCCCAACATCGTCACCATGACTATTACACTCCCAACACCGTCACCATGACTATTACACTCCCAACATCGTCACTATGACTATTACACTCCCAACATCGTCACCATAACTATTACACTCCCAACAGCGTCACCATGACTATTACACTCCCAACATCTAACTCTTGACAACACCATTGCCAGCAGTGCCAACATCTTCACTGCTCAGTGACTATCATCTTGCCACTTTCTCACAATAAATCTTTTTCTTGACTACTTCTTGGCATTTTTATCTTCAGTATTTCACTCGCAGCTTCGTCATGAGTACTTCAATCATCATCACCATGACAAACATGAGGGTTGGGTTACTATAAGACTTTGTAGCACCTCCACTCACTGAAACAAGAATGGTGCCGTCGAAGTGGTTGGGCACCATTCCTTTCCTCTATCATATCCTAGTTACTTATCCCCCTTACCCTTTGCAAGTGCTGTATAGTCGTAATGCCTTAGCGCTTTCTCTTGATAATTGCCTTACCCTACGCTACAAGCACTATCACCTTGACTAAATATTCACCATCTGGGATATTTACCTGAGCCTCACTGAGTCCTTCAGGACTCTACTTAGACCTCAGTCAAGGATGGATGAGTCTGGCAGGAACCCAGACTTGCCTGAAGGTTATGGAGAAGGGGTCCCGCCTTGGCTCATAGGTCATGATGGAGGATATGAGGCAGGGTCAGGTGTGAAACGCAGGTATGCAGAGGTTGTTCCCCCGGGGTCACATGACCCACGAATCAAGCGAGCCAGGCAGGGAGTGGTGGGCTCAGTGCCCAGTGCTCTCGCAGAGAAGCTCGCACGCATGAAGACCAAGCTTCAGAAGGTGGAGAAGAACCCACGGAAGAAAGAACACCAGCAGAACCACGAAGAACAACGGCAGGCAGAAGTGAAGCAGGGACAAGAAAAAGATAAGCAGCATGGGCAAGAAAAAGATAAGCAGCACGGACAAGAAAAAGATAAGCAGCACGGTCAAGAAAAAGATAAGCAGTATGGACAAGAAAAAGATAAGCAGCACGGACAAGAAAAAGATAAGCAGTATGGACAAGAAAAAGAGAAAAAGCATAAGATGGAAAATAATAAAGAACGAAAACAGGGAAAGGAACTAAAAATGAAAAAAATGAAATTATTGAAAAGACATTTTTATATTAAAAATCATTGATGTTATTACTAGGGTTAAATAAAATATTTTATCTGAGATATTTAACTGTTGTTTCCTTATTCCTTGATTTATTAAGCTGAAAATTACATGTGTAACAATTTAACAATGTGTCCTAAAATTATTGTTTGGTCAAGAAATGGTTACGTTGGTGTGTAGTAAAGACGGTTACAGTGATGATGTTTGTACCTAATAAAGAACCCAGTAATGAAAACTGTACAGGTAGGATGGTTACAGTGATGCCGATTGTGTGTAGTAAAGATGGTTACAGTGATGAAGGTTGTGTGTAGTAAAGATGGTTACAGTGGTGAAGGTTGTGTGTAGTAAAGATGGATACAGTGGTGAAGGTTGTGTGTAGTAAAGATGGTTACAGTAATGAAGGTTGTGTGTAGTAAAGATGGTTACAGTGACGAAGGTTGTGTGTAGTAAAGATGGTTACAGTGGTTGACGGTTGTGTGTAGTAAAGATGGTTACAGAGATGAAGGTTGTGTGTAGTAAAGATGGTTACAGTGACGAAGGTTGTGTGTAGTAAAGATGGTTACAGTTGTGAAGGTTGTGTGTAGTAAAGATGGTTACAGTTGTGAAGGTTGTGTGTAGTAAAGATGGTTACAGAGATGAAGGTTGTGTGTAGTAAAGATGGTTACAGTGATGAACGTTGTGTGGGTGTGTGTAGTAAAGATGGTTACAGTGGTGTAGGTTGTGTGTAGTAAAGATGGTTACAGTGATGAAGGTTGTGTGTAGTAAAGATGGGACAGTGATGAAGGTTGTGTGTAGTAAAGATGGTACCAGTGATGAACGTTGTGTGAGTGTGTGAAGTAAAGATGGTTACAGTGGTGAAGGTTGTGTGTAGTAAAGATGGTTACAGTGATGAAGGTTGTGTGTAGTAAAGATGGTTATAGTGATGAAGGTTGTGTGTAGTAAAGATGGTACCAGTGATGAACGTTGTGTGGGTGTGTGTAGTAAAGATGGTTACAGTGATGAACGTTGTGTGGGTGTGTGTAGTAAAGATGGTTACAGTGGTGAAGGTTGTGTGTAGTAAAGATGGTTACAGTCGTGAAGGTTGTGTGTAGTAAGGATGGTTACAGTGGTGAAGGTTGTGTGTAGTAAAGATGGATACAGTGGTGAAGGTTGTGTGTAGTAAAGATGGTTACAGTGGTGAAGGTTGTGTGTAGTAAAGATAGTTACAGTGGTGAAGGTTGTGTGTAGTAAAGATGGTTACTGTGGTGAAGGTTGTGTGTAGTAAGGATGGTTACAGTGATGAAGGCTGTGTGTAGTAAAGATGGTTACAGTGGTGAAGGTTGTTTGTAGTAAAGATGGTTACTGTGGTGAAGGTTGTGTGTAGTAAGGATGGTTACAGTGATGAAGGCTGTGTGTAGTAAAGATGGTTACAGTGATGAAGGTTGTGTGTAGTAAAGATGGTTACAGTGATGAAGGTTGTGTGTAGTAAAGATGGATACAGTGGTGAAGGTTGTGTGTAGTAAAGATGGTTACAGTGGTGAAGGTTGTGTGTAGTAAAGATGGTTATTGTGGTGAAGGTTGTGTGTAGTAAGGATGGTTACAGTGATGAAGGCTGTGTGTAGTAAAGATGGTTACACTGCCCAGGTGAGGCTTGAGTACTCAGCACTAGCACTGAACCCACACCTTGTGAAGCTGAAACAAAAACTTAAAATAATTCAAAGTTTACAATTAGATCGTAGGTGAATTGAGAGGCTTGAGCTTTGAGGACAGGATGAGAAAACTCTCCCTCACGACCTCTATGGAGAAACAAGGATTGCTACATTCACGATCCTAAGGGGAAGAGTCCAAGTGAATTAAGGAAGCCAACTTAAATTAATGAGAGGATAGGTAATATGAACGTTAATGCAAGTTGTACAAAGAGTTGAGTTGAAGAGAAGTAAGGAAGTTGTGGCACCTTGTACGGGGGTCGGACACTGGAGTGCAGAGGAGGAAGAGCTTGGTGAAGTCAATTCCATCCATAACTTTAACAAAGCTAAATTGAGATGAAACTAACGCGTCAGATTTTTCATATTAGGAGGAACCCAAGAATAAAGAACAAGGTCTTATATGCCAATAGTCACTGATAGGCAACCCTTCGCTTCCTCTCCTCCTCTGACACCTCCCCTCCCCCTCCAGCGCCTCAGACGCCCCCTCCCCCCCCCCTCACTGCGGGATCACGCTGGTACCTCACACCAGGTCACACTGGTGTAGCACAATAACAGTGCCTCATATTCACCGCCCAACAAACAGCTCACCTGCTGTTTACGACCAACTGAGCGGGGAATAATGAAGCCCCAGCCGGTAATTAAGACATGACACCTGCCTCATATACCCACCTGCCTGCTGCCTACTGCCACTCCCTGCTGGCCTCCAGAGTCATGTGGTGCACGAGCTGACGGTAAGCACAAGGGCGCCATCAGCGGACACGCAGCCCACTACCCCCCGCCAGCACAGACTGGCTGTGTGCCTTCCTCGTGGCTCAGGCCGGACGCTGCTGGATGACTGAACATATTTGGCCCAACTCTCTAGCACAGCTGCACACACATAGGAAGTGAAGGCAGTTGCAATATCAGGAGAAACTCGTTGCAGCGGCAGTAGGTGAACTAGACACGGTGTGCACTGTGCAGCTGCTCCGTAGCCGTGATAAACACCCGCTGGCTCGGGGCGAGGAACACGGCGCCTGCACTCCCCCACCAACTCTCTCACTCACTACATCAACATTACTGTAGCACAACATGATACAACTACATGACGTTATTACGGTGTTATGAAAGTGGGGTGGTGCAGGGGGGAAGGTGGGGGAGGTGCAGTGGTGAAGGTGGGGGAGGTGCAGTGGGTGAAGGTGGGGGAGGTGCAGTGGGTGAAGGAGGGGGAGGTGCAGTGGGGGAAGGTGGGGGAGGTACAGTGGGTGAAGGTGGGGGAGGTGCAGTGGGTGAAGGAGGGGAGGTGCAGTGGTGAAGGAGAGGGAGGTGCAGTGGGTGAAAGTGGGGGAGGTGCAGTGGGTGAAGGTGGGGGAGGTGCAGTGGTGAAGGAGAGGGAGGTGCAGTGGGTGAAGGTGGGGGAGGTGCAGTGGGTGAAGGTGTGGGAGGTGCAGTGGGTAAAGGAAAGGAAGGTGCAGTGGGTGAAAGTGGGGGGAGGTGCAGTGGGTGAAGGTGGGGGGAGGTGCAGTGGGTGAAGGTGGGGGAGGTGCAGTGGGTGAAGGTGGGGGAGGTGCAAGAGGGGAAGGTGGGGGAGGTCCAGTGGGTGAAGGAGGGGGAGGTGCAGTGGGTGAAGCTGGGGGAGGTGCAGTGGGTGAAGGTGGGGGAGGTGCAATAGGTGAAGGTGGGGGAGGTGCAGTGGTGAAGGTGGGGTGGTGCAGTGGGTGAAGGTGGGGGAGGTGCAGTGGGTGAAGGTGGGGGTGGTGCAGTGGGTGAAGGTGGGGGAGGTGCAGTGGGTGAAGGTGGGGGAGATGCAGTGGGTGAAGGTAGGGGTGGTGCAGTGGGTGAAGGTGGGGGAGGTGCAGTGGTGAAGGTGGGGTGGTGCAGTGGGTGAAGGAGAGGGAGGTGCAGTGGTGAAGGTGGGGGAGGTGCAGTGGTGAAGGTGGGGGAGGTGCAGTGGGTGAAGGTGGGGGAGGTGCAGTGGTGAAGGTGGGGAGGTGCAGTGGGTGAAGGAGAGGGTGGTGCAGTGGGTGAAGGAGAAGGAGGTGCAGTGGATGAAGGAGGGGGAGGTGCAGTGGGTGAAGGAGGGGGAGGTGCAGTGGGTGAAGGTGGGGGGAGGTAGAGTGGGTGAAGGAGGGGGAGGTGCAGTGGGTGAAGGAGGGGGAGGTGCACTGGGTGAAGGTGAGGGAGGTGCAGTGGGTGAAGGTGGGGGAGGTGCAGTGGTGAAGGTGGGGGAGGTGCAGTGGGTGAAAGTGGGGGAGGTGCAGTGGGTGAAGGTGGGGGAGGTGCAGTGGGTAAAGGTGGGGGAGGTGCAGTGGGTGAAGGTGGGGGAGGTGCAGTGGGTGAAAGTGGGGGAGGTGCAGTGGGTGAAGGTGGGGGAGGTGCAGTGCGTGAAGGTGGGAGAGGTGCAATGGGTGAAGGTGGGGGAGGTGCAGAGGTGAAGGTGGGGTGGTGCAGTGGGTGAAGGTGGGGGTGGTGCAGTGGGTGAAGAAGGGGGAGGTGCAGTGGTGATAGAGAGGGAGGTGCAGTGGGTGAAGGTGGGGGTGGTGCAGTGGGTGAAGGTGGGGGAGGTGCAGTGAGTGAAGGTGGGGGAGGTACAGTGGGTGAAGGTGGGGATGGTGCAGTGGGTGAAGGTGGGGTGGTGCAGTGGGTGAAGGTGTGGGAGGTGCAGTGGGTGAAGGTGGGGGAGGTGCAGTGGGTGAAAGTGGGGGAGGTGCAGTGGGTGAAGGTAGGGGAGGTGCAGTGGGTAAAGGTGGGGGAGGTGCAGTGCGTGAAGGTGGGAGAGGTGCAATGGGTGAAGGTGGAGGAGGTGCAGAGGTGAAGGTGGGGTGGTGCAGTGGGTGAAGGTGGGGGTGGTGCAGTGGGTGAAGGAGAGGGTGGTGCAGTGGGTGAAGGTGGGGGAGGTGCAGTGGGTGAAGGAGGGGGAGGTGCAGTGGGTGAAGGAGAGGGTGGTGCAGTGGGTGAAGGTGGGGTGGTGCAGTGGGTGAAGGTGGGGGAGGTGCAGTGGGTGAAGGAGGGGTGGTGCAGTGGGTGAAGGTGGGGGAGGTGCAGTGGGTGAAGGAGGGGGAGGTGCAATGGGTGAAGGAGAGGGTGGTGCAGTGGGTGAAGGTGGGGGAGGTGCAGTGGGTGAAGGTGGGGTGGTGCAGTGGGTGAAGGTGGGGGAGGTGCAGTGGGTGAAGGTGGGGGAGGTGCAGTGGTGAAGGTGGGGTGGTGCTGTGGTGACGGTGGGGGGAGGTGCAGTGGGTGAAGGAGGGGGAGGTGCAGTGGGTGAAGGTGGGGGAGGTGCAAGAGGGGAAAGTGGGGGAGGTGTAGTGGGTGAAGGTGGGGGAGGTGCAGAGGGTGCAGGTGGGGGAGGTGCAGTAGGTGAAGGTGGGGGAGGTGCAATGGGTGAAGGTGGGGGAGGTGCAGTGGGTGAAGGTGGGGGAGGTGCAGTGGGTGAAGGTGGGGGAGGTGCAGAGGGTGCAGGTGGGGGAGGTGCAGTGGTGAAGGTGGGGTGGTGCAGTGGGTGAAGGTGAGGGAGGTGCAGTGGGTGAAGGTGGGGGAGGTGCAATGGGTGAAGGTGGGGGAGGTGCAGTGGATGAAGGAGGGGGAGGTGCAGTGGGTGAATGTGGGGGATGTGCAGTGGGTGAAGGTTGGGGATGTGCAGTGGGTGAAGGAGGGGGTGGTGCAGTGGGTGAAGGTGGGGGAGGTGCAGTGGTGCAGGAGGGGGAGATACAGTGGGTGAAGGTGGGGGAGGTGCAGAGGGTGAAGGTGGGGGAGGTGCAGTGGGTGAAGATGGGGAGTGTACAGTGGGTGAAGGTGGGGAGTGTGCAGTGGGTGAAGGAGGGGGTGGTGCAGTGGGTGAAGGTGGGGGTGATGCAGTGGGTGAAGGTGGGGAGTGTGCAGTGGGTGAAGGAGAGGGTGGTGCAGTGGGTAAAGGTGGGGGAGGTGCAGTAAGTGAAGGAGGGGGAGGTGCAGTGGGTGAAGGTGGGGGAGGTGCAGTGGGTGAAGGTGAGGGTGGTGCAGTGGGTGAATTTAGGGTGGGGCAGTGGGTGAAGAAGGGGGAGGTGCAGTGGTGATAGAGAGGGAGGTGCAGTGGGTGAAGGTGGGGGTGGTGCAGTGGGTGTAGGTGGGGGAGGTGCAGTGAGTGAAGGTGGGGGAGGTACAGTGGGTGAAGGTGGGGATGGTGCAGTGGGTGAAGGTGGGGTGGTGCAGTGGGTGAAGGTGTGGGAGGTGCAGTGGGTGAAGGTGGGGGAGGTGCAGTGGGTGAAAGTGGGGGAGGTGCAGTGGGTGAAGGTGGGGGAGGTGTAGTGGGTAAAGGTGGGGGAGGTGCAGTGCGTGAAGGTGGGAGAGGTGCAATGGGTGAAGGTGTGGGAGGTGCAGTGAGTGAAGGTGGAGGAGGTGCAGTGGGTGAAGGTGGGGTGGTGCAGTGGGTGAAGGTGGGGTGGTGCAGTGGGTGAAGGTGGGGGAGGTGCAGTGGGTGAAGGTGGGAATGGTGCAGTGGGTGAAGGTGGGGTGGTGCAGTGGGTGAAGGTGGGGGAGGTGCAGTGGGTGAAGGTGGGGGAGGTGCAGTGGTGAAGGTGGGGTGGTGCAGTGGGTGAAGGTGGGGGAGGTGCAGTGGTGAAGGTGGGGGAGGTGCAGTGGGTGAAGGTGGGGGAGGTGCAGTGGTGAAGGTGGGGTGGTGCAGTGGGTGAAGGTTGGGGTGGTGCAGTGGGTGAAGGTGGGGGAGGTGCAGTGGGTGAAGGAGGGGGAGGTGCAGTGGGTGAAGGGGGGGAGGTGCAGTGGGTGAAGGTGGGGGAGGTGCAGTGGGTGAAGGTGGGGGAGGTGCAGTGGGTGAAGGTGGGGGAGGAGTATTGGGTGAAGGTGGGGGAGGTGCAGTGGGTGAAGGTGGGGGAGGTGCAGTGGTGAAGGTGGGGTGGTGCAGTGGGTGAAGGTGGGGGTGGTGCAGTGGGTGAAGGAGAGGGTGGTGCAGTGGGTGAAGGTGGGGGAGGTGCAGTGGGTGAAGGAGGGGGAGGTGCAGTGGGTGAAGGAGAGGGTGGTGCAGTGGGTGAAGGTGGGGTGGTGCAGTGGGTGAAGGTGGGGGAGGTGCAGTGGGTGAAGGAGGGGTGGTGCAGTGGGTGAAGGTGGGGGAGGTGCAGTGGGTGAAGGAGGGGGAGGTGCAATGGGTGAAGGAGAGGGTGGTGCAGTGGGTGAAGGTGGGGGAGGTGCAGTGGGTGAAGGTGGGGTGGTGCAGTGGGTGAAGGTGGGGGAGGTGCAGTGGGTGAAGGTGGGGGAGGTGCAGTGGGTGAAGGAGGGGGAGGTGCAGTGGGTAAAGGAGGGGGAGGTGCAGTGGGTGAAGGAGAGGGTGGTGCAGTGGGTGAAGGAGAAGGAGGTGCAGTGGATGAAGGAGGGGGAGGTGCAGTGGGTGAAGGAGGGGGAGGTGCAGTGGGTGAAGGTGGGGGGAGGTAGAGTGGGTGAAGGAGGGGGAGGTGCAGTGGGTGAAGGAGGGGGAGGTGCACTGGGTGAAGGTGAGGGAGGTGCAGTGGGTGAAGGTGGGGGAGGTGCAGTGGTGAAGGTGGGGGAGGTGCAGTGGGTGAAGGTGAGGGAGGTGCTGCGGGTGAAGGTGGGGGGGTGCAGTGGTGAAGGTGGGGTGGTGCAGTGGGTGAAGGTGGAGGAGGTGCAGTGGGTGAAGGTGGGGGAGGTGTATTGGGTGAAGGTGGGGAGTGTGCAGTGGGTGAACTAGGGGGTGGTGCAGTGGGTGAAGGTGGGGGAGGTGCAGTGGGTGAAGGTGGGGGTGGTGCAGTGGGTGAAGGTGGGGGAGGTGCAGTGGGTGAAGGTGGGGGAGGTGCAGTGGGTGAAGGTGGGGGTGGTGCAGTGGGTGAAGGTGGGGGAGGTGCAGTGGGTAAAGGTGGGGGAGGTGCAGTGGGTGAAGGTGGGGGAGGTGCAGTGGTGAAGGTGGGGTGGTGCAGTGGGTGAAGGTGGGGCAGGTGCAGTGGGTGAAGGTGGGGGAGGTGCAGTGGGTGCAGGTGGGGGAGGTGCAGTGGTGAAGGTGGGGGAGGTGCAGTGGTTAAGGTGGGGGAGGTGCAGTGGGTGAAGGTGGGGGAGGTGCAGTGGTGAAGGTGGGGTGGTGCAGTGGGTGAAGGTTGGGGTGGTGCAGTGGGGGAAGGTGGGTCCAAACATTTATCGAGTTCTAGCTCCTGTCCCCATCTTATTCCCTCTCTCTTCTCTAATATTTTATCATTGTCCCTGAAATTTAAACCCGCTCTATTTCAGACAGTAAATTAGGTCCAAATAATTACCGAGCTCTAGCTCATGTCCCCGCCTTAGTCTCCTGTCTTAGATTCATTACTAACAGTCCAAACCCCTTGAAATTCAAACCTTCTGTACTTCTGATACAGTAAAATAGATACAAATAATTTCCGAGCTCCAACTCCTGCCCGCCACCTTAGTTTCCTCACGTATATTCAATACTAACAATCCAATCTCCCTGAAATTTAAAACATTGTCATTTCAGACATAGTACAATAGATCCAAACAATTGTCGAATTCTAGCTCCTGTCCCCCACCGTAGTTCATTCATATATCTTCGTTAGTAACAGATCAATTTCCCTGAAATTTAAAAAATAGATTTCAGACATAGTAAATATGATCCAAAAAATTATCGAACTTTAGTTCTTGTCCCCCATCTTACTTCCTTCTCGTTTCTTCGTTTATACCAAATCAATTTCCCTGAAATTTAAAAGGCTATATTTCTAAATAAGTAAAGAAAACAGAATTATCTAGCTCCAGCTCCTGTTCCCCACCTTAGTTCCCTCTCGTATCTTCTTTAATATCTAACCAAAACTCTTAAAATTTAAAACATAGCTATTTCAGATTTAGTAAATAAGGCCAAGGCAATTACTAAGTTTCAACTTTTGCCCCCTGCCTTAGTTCGCTCCTGTAAATTCACTACTAACAGTCCAAATCCCTTGAGATTAAAAACCCCCCTACTACATTTCAGTAAAATATATCAAAAATAAAATTACTGAGCTCCAGCTCTTGTCCTCCACATGAGCTCATCAAAATTAATTCAGATCAAGGCCCTCTCCAGTCTATCAAAAGTAAACATCCTGTCCTTTAATACCTATTTTGTACTCATCTATGTAAATAATCACTAACGAGCTAAATTTCACACAGTAATAAAATTCACACGGTCAGATGGCACCTTACCTTCAATACCCTTTGTTTACTCAGCTATGTCATAATCACACAGTCAGAAATCACACCTTACCTTTTCCCTCCCTTACTTTCTCCCTCACCCTTACCTTCCCATCCCTTACCCCACCCCCTCCCTTAAGGTTAGGGGGGGCGGGGTGCGGTAGGTTAGGTTAGTTAAGTGAGGCTAGGTTAAGTTATGCAAGTTAAGTTAGGTTAGGTTAGGTTCGGTTGGAATAGCTTAGGTTAGATTAGTTACGGTCGGTTAGATTAGATTAGGATAGGATAGGTTAGTTAAGTTAGGTTAGGATAAGTTAGGTAAGATACGTTAAGTTAGGATAGGTTTGGTTATGCTAGTTAGGTTAGGTTAAGTTAGGATAGGTTAAGTTAGGTTAGGTTAAGTTAGGTTAGGTTAAGTTTGGTTAGGTTAAGTTAGGTTAGGTTAGGTTAGGTTAGGTTAGTTAAGTTAGGATAGGTTATGTTATGCAAGTTAAGTAGGTTAGGTTATGCAAGTTAAGTAGGTTAGTTAAGTTAGGTTAGGTTAGGTTAGGTTAGGTTAGGTTTTGTTAGGTTAGGTTAGTTAAGTTAGGATAGGTTAGGGTATGCAAGTAAAGTTGGGATAGGTTAAGTTGGGTAAGTTTGATTAGGTAAGTTACAGCAGGTGGATGGTGGAATAGGTTAGAATAGGTTAAGTTAAATATATATTTTAAAAGAGGTGCAAGTTTGATAAGAAAAACTGAACAAGTTACATTTGAGAGTGTTATTTAATGTCTTAGAGAACAACATTGATGTCTTAGAAAGCTTCTCTGATAAACGAATGTGACTTTGAGAATAACTTTAATGACTGAGATTACCTTTGATGACCCTGAGAATAACTTTTTATGAATCTGAGAATAAATTTGATGACTCTGAGAATAACTTTTAAGCCTCTGAGTGTATCTCTGATGTCTCGAAAAGTGTCTTTGATGTCTCAAAGGAGGTCTTTGATGTCTCAAAGGATGTCTTTGATTACATTTTTTCCTTACTCCATGAAGTATAATTTTAGGTAAGAACAGTGTTGAAAGATACCCTTTGCCTTTTTGTACTCTAAGAAGTATACTGTTAATTAAGAAAGTATTGAACGAAGCTACACATGACAAGAAAAGATGATGAACGTGGATATTTTCAGTTGATTGACGAATAATTTTAGTTAGAAAACGACAAGAAAACATGATGAATATGGATACTTTTGTTGTTGATTGGCAAATAAGTTTAGTTAAAAAAAAGACAAGAAAATATGATGAACGTGGTTATTTACAGTTGATTGATGAATACTTTTAGTTAAAATTTACAAGAAAATGATGATGAACGTGGATATTTTTTAAGTTGAATGAGGCCTAATGTTAGTTAAGTGAGTGTTGAAAGAAGTTTATCTTGACTATTTTCAGTTGATTAGCGAATATTTTATTTAAGGAACGTTAAGAAAAGATGATGATCATGGCTATTTTTCAGTTGATTGATAAGTAATTTTTAGTTCAGAAACGAGAAAAAAGTTTTTCTTTGCAAATTTGCTTTGCAAATTATTTTTTTTTAAAGAACAGTGTCGGTAAGAAATATTTTGTGGATAAAGAGTTGATAAAGTTGTTAAAGTTGATTAAGTTGATAAATATTGACATAGATTTGTAGAAAAAACTCTGTGACTGACTACATTTATTGGGGGAACTGTAATGCTGTTGATAATATTTGACAAAAGAACTAGTTACTGAACAGAAGAAACAATTGGTTTAAAAAGAAACAAAGAACATGAAAAGTGAAAATTATGTAAGGGAATGAATACAGTGAACAAACTAGGAACATGACAAAGAACATGTAAAAGAAGGTGATGAATGTGTGAAGAACGCAGAAAACATATAAGTAAAGTTGATGAACATAGTGACTATGTAGGGAATGTGATAAAGAACATGGGGAATATGACAAAGAACACAGAAAAATTGTAGGAGAAAGTAATGAACACAGTGAACATGCTGGGGAATATGAACTTACAGAGAACATGAAAACATGATAAAGAACATAGGGAATACAAAAAATGAACAATGAACTTGTGAAAAACATGCAAAGAACATTGTGAGAACATAATAAAGAACATAGGGAATACAAAGAATCAACGATGAATATGTGAAGAACATGCTATGAACATTGACAACATGATAAAGAACATAGAAAACATGTAAGAAAAGCTGATGAATCAAGTGAACATGTGGGGAACATGAAACGTAGAAAACATGACAAAGAATATGGAGAACATGAATAATGAGTATAAAAGTTTTACAGAGAACAAGTGACGAATATTTGCAGAACATGGAATGAACACAGATAACATGGACGAGAATTAGAAGAACGCAGTGAATATAGAGAAAATATACAAATACTGTAGGATTATTGAAGGTTTGGATATGATGGGGATGGAGGGAATGAAGGGGAAGTAGGGGGTGAGGGCGAGATGAAGGGGGAGTTGGGGGAGTTAAGGGAGGGGGTGGGGTAAGGGATTTGAAGAAAAGGGGGAGAGAGAAGGTAAGGGAGGGAATAGGTAAGGTGTGGTTTCTGACCGTCTGATTAATACATAGCTGAGAAAACAAAGGGTACTGAAGGTAAGGAGCCATCTGACTGTGTGAATTTTATTACTTACAGATTCCTGAGCCTACTGGACTCTATCATATCTACATATAAAACTGTGTATGGAGTCAGCCTCCACCACATCACTGCCTAATGCATTCCACCTGTTAACTACTCCGACACTGAAAAAGTTCTTTCTCACGTCCCTGTGGCTCATTTGGGTATTCAGTTTACCACCTGTGCCCCCTTGCTCTCGTACTAATAGTGTTGAATAGTTTATACTTTTCTACTCTGTCAATTCCACTGAGGATATTGTAGGTAGTGATCATGTCTCCCCTTACTCTTCTGTTTTCCAGTGTCGTAAGATGTATTTCCCGCAGCTTTTCCTCGTAACTCATGCCTCTTAGTTCTGGCCATACCTTTGAACATTTTCCAACTTCGTCTTATGCTTGACAAGGTACGGGCTCCATGCTGGGGCCGCATATTCCAGGACTGATCTTACATTTGTGGTATACAAGATTCTGAATGATTCCTTACACAGGTTCCTGAATGCTGTTCTGATGTTAGCCAATCTCACATATGCCGCAGACGTAATTCTTTTTATGTGGGCTTCAGGAGACAGGTTTGGTGTGATATCAACTCCTAGATCTTTCTCTCTGTCCGTTTTATGAAGTACTTCATATCCTATTCTGTATCCTGTGTCTGGTCTCCTTTTTTCACCTCCTAGTTTCATTACTTTGCATTTACTCGGGTTGAACTTTAGTAGCCATTTGTTGGATCATTCATTCAGTCTGTCAAGATCATCTTGTAGCCTCCTACTATCATCCTCTGATTCAATCCTCCTCATAATTTTTGCATCATCAACAAACATTGAGAGAAACGATTATATACCCTCTGGGAGATCATTTACATATATCAGATACAGTATAGGTCCAAGGACTCACCCCTGCAGGACTCCACTTGTAATGTCTCGCAAATCTGAGACCTCACCCCTCACACAGACTCGTTGTCTCCTGTTGCTTAGGTACTCCCTTACCCAATGGAGTACCTTCCCTTTCACTCCAGCCTGCATCTCCAGCTTTTTCACTAGCCTCTTGTGTGGTACTGTATCAAAGGCTTTCTGACAATCCAAAAATATGCAGTCTGTCCACCCCTCTTTTTCTTGCCTGATTTTTGTTGCCTGGTTGTAGAACTCAATTAACCCTGTGAGGCAGGACTTGCCATCCCTGAACTCATGTTAATTATGTGTTACAAAATTCCTTCGCTCCAGGTGCTCCACTAGCTTTCTTCGCACAATCTTCTCCATCAGCTTGCATGGTATGCAGGTGATGGACACTGGCCTGTAGTTCATTGCCTCCTGTCTATCCCCCTTCCTGTATATCAGGACTACATTAGCTGCTTTACAAATTTCTGGCAGTTCCCATGTGGCCAGTGATTTGTTATACACTATGGGGAGTGGCAAGCATATTGCTTCTGCTCCTTCCTTTAATATCCAAGGGGAGATTCCATCTGGGCCTATAGCCTTTGTCACATCCAACTCTAGTAACAACATCCTTACTTCCCCGCTGGTAATCTCAAACTCTTCTAGTGGTTCCTGGTTAACTATTCCCTCTCTTATCTCTGGAATTTCTCCTTGCTCTATGGTGAAGACCTGAAATTTCTTATTCAGTTCCTCACACACTTCTTTGTCGTTTGTAGTGAATCCTTCTGCCCCTATCTTTAATATCATTACCTGTTCCTTTACTGTTGTTTTTGCTCCTAATGTGACTGTGCAGCAATTTAGTTTGAGTCTTTGCCTTGCTTGATTGATTTTTGCGATTTTCTTATTGTCTTTCTGCCTCTCTTCTCATCCTGACATATTCATTCCTGGCACAATGGTATCTTTCTCTGCTCTCCAGTGTCCAGTTATTCCTATAGTTTCTCCAGGACCTTTTACTTTGCTGCTTAGCTAGTCTACATCTCTGATTAATCCATGGGTTTCTCATCTTCATTTCGTTGTTTTCCTTTTGGACTGGGACAAACTTGTTTGTTGCGTCCTTACACTGCTGCGTGATGTAGTCCATCATGTCTTGGGCCGTCTTTCCCCTGAGCTCTGTTTCCCATGTTATATCGGTTAGGAATTTTTTAATCTCCTCATAGTTTCCTTTTCGGAATGCCAGTCTTTTGTTTTCAGTACCCTCTCCTCGAGTTCATTAACCCTTATTTACCCAGATATTTAAACGTCAGGACACTGTGGTCGCTCAGTCCTACTGGGGCCTCGAAAGCAATTTCCCTTATGTCGGAGGGAAATTATACTCACCTAGTTGTACTCACCTAGTTGTGCTTGCTGGGGTTGAGCTCTGGCTCTTTGGTCCGGCCTCTCAACCGTCAATCAACAGGTGTACAGGTTCCTGAGCCTATTGGGCTCTATCATATCTACACTTGAAACTGTGTATGGAGTCAGCCTCCACCACGTCACTTCCTAATGCATTCCATTTGTCAACCACTCTGACACTAAAAAAGTTCTTTCTAATATCTCTGTGGCTCATTTGGGCACTCAGTTTCCACCTGTGTCCCCTAGTGCGTGTGCCCCTTGTGGTAAATAGCCTGTCTTTATCAACCCTGTCGATTCCCTTGAGAATCTTGAATGTGGTGATCATGTCCCCCCTAACTCTTCTGTCTTCCAACGAAGTGAGGTTCAATTCCCGTAGTCTCTCCTCGTAGCTCATACCTCTCAGCTCGGGTACTAGTCTGGTGGCAAACCTTTGAACCTTTTCCAGTTTAGTCTTATGCTTGACTAGATATGGACTCCATGCTGGAGCCACTTACTCCAGGATTGGTCTGACATATGTGGTATATAATGTTCTGAAAGATTCCTTACACAAGTTTCTAAAGGCCGTTCTTATATTAGCCAACCTGGCATATGCTGCTGATGTTATCCTCTTGATATGAGCTTCAGGGGACAGGTCTGGCGTGATATCAACCCCCAGGTCTTTCTCTCTCTCTGACTCTTGAAGTATTTCATCTCCCAAGTGATACCTTGTACCTGGTCTCCTGCTTCCTACCCCTATCTTCATTACATTACATTTGCTTGGGTTAAACTCTAACATCCATTTGTTCGACCAATCCTGCAGCTTGTCCAGGTCTTCTTGTAGCCTCAAGCTGTCCTCCTCTGTTTTAATCCTTCTCATAATTTTGGCGTCGTCAGCAAACATTGAGAGGAATGAGTCTATACCCTCTGGGAGATCATTTAGGTATATCAGAAACAGGATAGGTCCAAGCACAGAGCCCTGTGGGACTCCATTGGTGACTTCACGCCATTCTGAGGTCTCACCCCTCACTATAACTCTCTGCTTCCTATTGCTTAGGTACTCCCTTATCCACTGGAGCGCCCTACCAGTTACTCCTGCCTGTTTCTCCAGCTTATGCATCAACCTTTTATAGGGTACTGTGTGAAAGGCTTTCCGACAGTCCAAAAAAATGCAGTCCGCCCATCCTTCTCTTTCTTGCTTAATCTTTGTCACCTGATCATAGAATTCTATCAAGCCTGTAAGGCAAGATTTACCCTCCTTGAACCCATGTTGATGGGTTGTCACGAAGTCTCTTCTCTCCAGATGTGTTACTAGGTTTTTTCTCACAATCTTCTCCATCACCTTGCATGGTACACAAGTTAAGGACAACAAGTTTGTATCTAAGACCTTTGTGTGTGTATTGTGTGTGTGTGTGTGTGTGTGTGTGTGTGTGTGTGTGTGTGTGTGTGTGTGTGTGTGTGTGTGTGTGTGTGTGTGTGTGGGTGTACTCACCTATTTGTGCTTGCGGGGGTTCAGCTTTGGCTCTTTGGTCCCGCCTCTCAACTGTCAATCAACTGGTGTACAGATTCCTGAGCCTACTGGGCTCTATCATATCTACATTTAAAACTGTGTATGGAGTCAGCCTCCACCACATCACTGCCTAATGCATTCCATCCGTTAACTACTCTGACACTGAAAAAGTTCCTTCTAACGTCTCTGTGGCTCATGTGGGTACTCAGTTTCCACCTGTGTTCTCTTGTTCGCGTCCCACCAGTGTTGAATAGTTCATCCTTGTTTACCCGGTCGATTCCTCTGAGGATTATGTAGGTTGTGATCATGTCTCCCCTTACTCCTCTGTCTTCCAGTGTCGTAAGGTGCATTTCCCGCAGCCTTTCCTCATAACTCATGCCTCTTAGTTGTGGGACTAGTCTAGTGGCATACCTTTGGACTTTTTCCAGCTTCGTCTTGTGCTTGACAAGGTACGGGCTCCATGCTGGGGCCGCATACTCCAGGATTGGTCTTACATATGTGGTGTACAAGATTCTGAATGATTCCTTACACAGGTTCCTGAACGCTGTTCTGATGTTAGCCAGCCTCGCATATGCCGCAGACGTTATTCTTATTTTGTGGGCTTCAGGAGACAGGTTTGGTGTGATATCAACTCCTAGAACTTTCTTTCTGTTCGTTTCATTAAGTACTTCACCTCCTATTCTGTATCCTGTGTCTGGCCTCCTATTTCCACTGCCTAGTTTCATTACTTTGCATTTACGCGGGTTGAACTTCAACAGCCATTTGTTGGACCATTCTCTCAGTCTGTCTAGGTCATCTTGTAGCCTCCTACTATTGTCCTCAGTTTCAATCCTCCTCATAATTTTTGCATCATCGGCAAACATTGAGAGAAACGATTCTATACCCTCTGGGAGGCCATTTACATATATCAGAAACAGTATAGGTCCAAGGACTGACCCCTGCGGGACTCCACTCGTAACGTCTCGCCAATCTGAGACCTCACCCCTCACACTGACTCGTTGTCTCCTGTTGCTTACGTACTCCTCTATTCACCGGAGTACCTTCCCTTTTACTCCAGCCTGCGTCTCCAACTTTCGCACTAGCCTCTTGTGTGGCACTGTATCAAAGGCTTTCTGACAATCCAAAAATATACAGTCTGCCCACCCTTCTCTTTCTTGCCTTATTTTTGTTGCCTGGTCGTAGAATTCAAGTAACCCTGTGAGGCAGGACCTGCCATCCCTGAAACCATGTTGATGCTGTGTTACAAAGTTCCTTCGCTCCAGATGCTCCACTAGTTTTTTTCGCACAATCTTCTCCATCAGCTTGCATGGTATGCAGGTTAGGGACACAGGCCTGTAGTTCAGTGCCTCCTGCCTATCCCCTTTCTTGTATATCGGGACTACGTTAGCTGCTTTCCAAATATGTGGCAGTTTCCCCTGTTGCCAGTGATTTGTTATACACTATGGAGAGTGGTAGGCACAGTTCTCCTGCTTCCTTTAGAACCCAAAGGGAGATTCCATCTGTGCCTATAGCCTTTGTCACATCCAACTCTAGTAAACACTTCCTTACTTCCCCGCTGGTAATCTCAAACTCTTCAAGTGGTTCCTGGTTAGCTATTCCCACACTTACCTTTGGAATTTCTCCTTGCTCTAAGGTGAAGACCTCCTGGAATTTCTTATTCAATTCCTCACACACTTCCTTGTCATTTGTAGTGAATCCTTCCGCCCCTATCCTTAATTTCATAACCTGTGTGTGTGTGTGTGTGTGTGTGTGTGTGTGTGTGTGTGTGTGTGTGTGTGTGTGTGTGTGTGTGTGTGTGTGTGTGTGTGCTCATGTACGAAAATATTTTCGTTTTTATTATATGATCTACTTATTTTTTGTCAGTAATAGTTACACGACAAACTAATTTTGGCTTTTAATGACAAAAACGAAGTGATTGAGTGTTAAATTAAACTATTAACTCAATATCGCTTAATCAAAGACAAAGTGAATTTATTCATTCCAGCCTAGAGAACAATGTAAAAGCCCTGATTACTTCAAAATTAACTGAATTTGACATTCAATTATTTTCATAGATGAACTTCATAACGCTGTTTATGACGTTTATTTTAATGAAATTTTACGATATATATATATATATATATATATATATATATATATATATATATATATATATATATATATATATATATATATATATATATATATATATATATATATATATATATATGAGTGTTCAGAATTATTATTCTGAACACTCTTTATTTTTTTCTTCGAGGATGTGGGTCCCTTTAATTATAAAGGGACCCACAAAAAATTTTGTTAAGACTTCTCTGGTGATGGTCTTAACAATAAACACGGAAATCATCGATAGATACAGCGATAGCAGGCGGTTTAATATCTGCAAGGCACTACACATTAAGAAGTCAACACCAGCAATCAACAGCCAATTAATGCACAACTATATTCTACCCACTTCAAGACTCCGCACCAATATAGAAACATCAAGAAATATGGGCCAATAGGCCCTTTGCAGTTACTTTCATTCTTCCCTTTAACTTACAAAATATTTTACCCATTGTTTCGTGTTCTGTCTTGTGTTGAAAGTTTGTTTTCACCTCATCCCAAACTGTTGTAACATATCACCTCACCCTAAAGCAGGTATAAAATAAAAGATGTTTAAACTCTGTTTAGTGTTTGCAGGTAATAGTTGAGTGTGTGTAAACTAAAGTCTTTGAAAATGTAATAAATTATTACGAAACGCGTTCAAGTGTCGTGTCAGACTAGAAATAAAAATGAATTTTTGAGAATTGAGTTTTCAATTACCATCGACAGTGAAAAGAAACATAAGAAATATTGAGAAAATTCGTGTTAGAATTATTATTCTTACTTTTTCGGTCATATTTAATAATGTGCAAATATATATATATATATATATATATATATATATATATATATATATATATATATATATATATATATATATATATATATATATATATATATATATAGATATATATGAATGAAAACTCACACCCCAGAAGTGACTCGAACCCATACTCCCAGAAGCAACGCAACTGGTAACTACAGGGCGCCTTAATCCGCTTGACCATCACGGCCGTCAAAAGGAAGTGATAGCCGAGGCTATTTGAGCCACTTCCCCGACGGCAACTCGGATGGTAATCTTGGGCATAGCATTTCACCAAATCACCTCATTCTTTGGGGCACACGTGAGGAACACAAATGCGAACAAGCCTGAATGGTCCCCAGGACTATATGCGAATGAAAACTCACACCCCAGAAGTGACTCGAACCCATACTCCCAGAAGCAACGCAACTGGTAACTACAGGGCGCCTTAATCCGCTTGACCATCACGGCCGTCAAAAGGAAGTGATAGCCGAGGCTATTTGAGCCACTTCCCCGACGGCAACTCGGATGGTAATCTTGGGCATAGCATTTCACCAAATCACCTCATTCTTTGGGGCACACGTGAGGAACACAAATGCGAACAAGCCTGAATGGTCCCCAGGACTATATGCGAATGAAAACTCACACCCCAGAAGTGACTCGAACCCATACTCCCAGAAGCAACGCAACTGGTAACTACAGGGCGCCTTAATCCGCTTGACCATCACGGCCGTCAAAAGGAAGTGATAGCCGAGGCTATTTGAGCCACTTCCCCGACGGCAACTCGGATGGTAATCTTGGGCATAGCATTTCACCAAATCACCTCATTCTTTGGGGCACACGTGAGGAACACAAATGCGAACAAGCCTGAATGGTCCCCAGGACTATATGCGAATGAAAACTCACACCCCAGAAGTGACTCGAACCCATACTCCCAGAAGCAACGCAACTGGTAACTACAGGGCGCCTTAATCCGCTTGACCATCACGGCCGTCAAAAGGAAGTGATAGCCGAGGCTATTTGAGCCACTTCCCCGACGGCAACTCGGATGGTAATCTTGGGCATAGCATTTCACCAAATCACCTCATTCTTTGGGGCACACGTGAGGAACACAAATGCGAACAAGCCTGAATGGTCCCCAGGACTATATGCGAATGAAAACTCACACCCCAGAAGTGACTCGAACCCATACTCCCAGAAGCAACGCAACTGGTAACTACAGGGCGCCTTAATCCGCTTGACCATCACGGCCGTCAAAAGGAAGTGATAGCCGAGGCTATTTGAGCCACTTCCCCGACGACAACTCGGATGGTAATCTTGGGCATAGCATTTCACCAAATCACCTCATTCTTTCAGTCAAGTCAATGGTCAAGTGATGGTCAAGCGGATTAAGGCGCCCTGTAGTTACCAGTTGCGTTGCTTCTGGGAGTATGGGTTCGAGTCACTTCTGGGGTGTGAGTTTTCATTCGCATATAGTCCTGGGGACCATTCAGGCTTGTTCGCATTTGTGTTCCTCACGTGTGCCCCAAAGAATGAGGTGATTTGGTGAAATGCTATGCCCAAGATTACCATCCGAGTTGCCGTCGGGGAAGTGGCTAAAATAGCCTCGGCTATCACTTCCTTTTGACGGCCGTGATGGTCAAGCGGATTAAGGCGCCCTGTAGTTACCAGTTGCGTTGCTTCTGGGAGTATGGGTTCGAGTCACTTCTGGGGTGTGAGTTTTCATTCGCATATAGTCCTGGGGACCATTCAGGCTTGTTCGCATTTGTGTTCCTCACGTGTGCCCCAAAGAATGAGGTGATTTGGTGAAATGCTATGCCCAAGATTACCATCCGAGTTGCCGTCGGGGAAGTGGCTCAAATAGCCTCGGCTATCACTTCCTTTTGACGGCCGTGATGGTCAAGCGGATTAAGGCGCCCTGTAGTTACCAGTTGCGTTGCTTCTGGGAGTATGGGTTCGAGTCACTTCTGGGGTGTGAGTTTTCATTCGCATATAGTCCTGGGGACCATTCAGGCTTGTTCGCATTTGTGTTCCTCACGTGTGCCCCAAAGAATGAGGTGATTTGGTGAAATGCTATGCCCAAGATTACCATCCGAGTTGCCGTCGGGGAAGTGGCTCAAATAGCCTCGGCTATCACTTCCTTTTGACGGCCGTGATGGTCAAGCGGATTAAGGCGCCCTGTAGTTACCAGTTGCGTTGCTTCTGGGAGTATGGGTTCGAGTCACTTCTGGGGTGTGAGTTTTCATTCGCATATAGTCCTGGGGACCATTCAGGCTTGTTCGCATTTGTGTTCCTCACGTGTGCCCCAAAGAATGAGGTGATTTGGTGAAATGCTATGCCCAAGATTACCATCCGAGTTGCCGTCGGGGAAGTGGCTCAAATAGCCTCGGCTATCACTTCCTTTTGACGGCCGTGATGGTCAAGTGGATTAAGGCGCCCTGTAGTTACCAGTTGCGTTGCTTCTGGGAGTATGGGTTCGAGTCACTTCTGGGGTGTGAGTTTTCATTCGCATATAGTCCTGGGGACCATTCAGGCTTGTTCGCATTTGTGTTCCTCACGTGTGCCCCAAAGAATGAGGTGATTTGGTGAAATGCTATGCCCAAGATTACCATCCGAGTTGCCGTCGGGGAAGTGGCTCAAATAGCCTCGGCTATCACTTTCTTTTGACGGCCGTGATGGTCAAGCGGATTAAGGCGCCCTGTAGTTACCAGTTGCGTTGCTTCTGGGAGTATGGGTTCGAGTCACTTCTGGGGTGTGAGTTTTCATTCGCATATAGTCCTGGGGACCATTCAGGCTTGTTCGCATATATATATATATATATATATGTCGTACCTAGTAGCCAGAACGCACTTGTCACCCTACTATGCAAGGCCAAATTTGCCTAATAAGCCAAGTTTTCCTGAATTAATATATTTTCTCTAATTTTTTTCTTATGAAAAGATAAAGCTACCCGTTTCATTATGTATGAGGTCAATTATTTTTTATTTTAGTTAAAATTAACGTAGATATATGACCGAACCTAACCAACCCTACCTAACCTAACCTAACCTATCTTTATAGGTTAGGTTAGGTTAGGTAGCCGAAAAAGTTAGGTTAGGTTAGGTTAGGTAGGTTTGGTCGTCGAAAAACAATTAATTCATGAAAACTTGGCTTATTAGGCAAATCGGGCCTTGCATAGTAGGCTGAGAAGTGCGTTCTGGCTACTAGGTACGACATATATATATATATATATATATATATATATATATATATATATATATATATATATATATATATATATATATATATATATATATATATATATATATATATATATATATATATATATATATATATATATATATATATATATATTAGTATATTTTGGTAGCAGTCTTTCCTGTAGACATATATTATTAAATATGACCGAAAAAGTAAGATTAATAATTCTAACACGAATTTTCTCAATCTTTCGTACATTACGCTTCACTGTTGGAGGTAAATCAAAAATCACTTCTCCAAAATTCATTTTTATTTTTAGTCTGACGCGACACGGGCGCGTTTCGTAAAACTTATTACATTTTCAAAGACTTCACAAATACACAACTGATTAGAACTTGCGTTTCCCTGATTTTATATCTACATTTGAGTGAGGTGGGAAGGGTGATGTGGCATTACATTTGAGTGAGGTGGGAAGGGTGATGTGGCATTAACACAAGACAGAACACTAGGGGATATTAATAGGGTATTAAAAGTATCAACACAAGACAGAACAGAAACAATGGGTATTGAATAGAAGTGTTTGTAGAAAGCCTATTGGTCCATATTTCTTGATGCTTCTATATTGGAGCGGAGTCTTGAGGTGGGTAGAATATAGTTGTGCAATAATTGGCTGTTGATTGCTGGTGTTGACTTCTTGATGTGTAGTGTCTCGCAAACGTCAAGCCGTCTGCTATCGCTGTATCTATCGATGATTTCTGTGTTGTTTACTAGGATTTCTCTGGCGATGGTTTGGTTATGGGAAGAGATTATATGTTCCTTAATGGAGCCCTGTTGTTTATGCATCGTTAAACGCCTAGAAAGAGATGTTGTTGTCTTGCCTATATACTGGGTTTTTTGGAGCTTACAGTCCCCAAGTGGGCATTTGAAGGCATAGACGACGTTAGTCTCTTTTAAAGCGTTCTGTTTTGTGTCTGGAGAGTTTCTCATGAGTAGGCTGGCCGTTTTTCTGGTTTTATAGTAAATCGTCAGTTGTATCCTCTGATTTTTGTCTGTAGGGATAACGTTTCTATTAACAATATCTTTCAGGACCCTTTCCTCTGTTTTATGAGCTGTGGAAAAGAAGTTCCTGTAAAATAGTCTAATAGGGGGTATAGGTGTTGTGTTAGTTGTCTCTTCGGAGGTTGCATGGCTTTTCACTTTCCTTCTTATGATGTCTTCGATGAAACCATTGGAGAAGCCGTTATTGACTAGGACCTGCCTTACCCTACAGAGTTCTTCGTCGACTTGCTTCCATTCTGAGCTGTGGCTGAGAGCACGGTCGACGTATGCGTTAACAACACTCCTCTTGTACCTGTCAGGGCAGTCGCTGTTGGCATTTAGGCACATTCCTATGTTTGTTTCCTTTGTGTAGACTGCAGTGTGGAAACCTCCGCCCTTTCCCATGACTGTTACATCTAGAAAAGGCAGCTTCCCATCCTTTTCCGTCTCGTAAGTGAAACGCAGCACGGAACTCTGCTCAAATGCCTCCTTCAGCTCCTGCAGATGTCTGACATCAGGTACCTGTGTAAAAATGTCGTCAACATACCTGCAGTATATGGCCGGTTTCAAGTTCATGTCGACTAAGACTTTTTGCTCGATGGTACCCATGTAGAAGTTTGCAAACAGGACACCTAGGGGAGAACCCATGGCGACCCCATCTACTTGCTAATACATGTGCCCATCCGGGCTCAAGAAGGGTGCCTCTTTAGTACAAGCTTGGAGTAGTTTCCTCAGAATACTTTCTGGCATGTCAAGAGGAGTACAGGCTGGATCACGATACACTCTGTCGGCTATCATTCCGATTGTCTCGTCCACAGGTACGTTGGTAAACAGCGATTCTACGTCCAACGAGGCTCTTATCCCTGTGGCCCGTGCGCCCCGCAGTAAGTCCACAAATTCCTTTGGAGACTCCAGGCTGAAGGCGCAAGGAACATAAGGAGTCAGCAGGCCGTTGAGTCGCTTCACCAGTCTGTACGTGGGTGTGGGTATCTGGCTAATGATTGGCCGAAGTGGGTTTCCAGGCTTGTGCGTCTTGACATTTCCATACGCATATCCAGGTTTTTATTCCCCAATGATCTTTGGCAGGTGGAGTCCGGATTTCTTGGCGTTCACAGTTTCGATCAGTTTGTTGACCTTTGCTTTTAATTCGGCTGTAGTGTCCTTCGTTACCCTTTGGAACTTAGTTTGGTCAGAGAGTATGATGTTCATTTTCGCCAGATATTCGTCTTTTTTAAGAATGACATATATTGGCGACTTGTCACCTCTCCTGACAACTATCTCCTTGTTCTCACGAAGGCTTTTAGCTGCCGCTTTAAGCTCGGGGGACAGTATGGTGCTTCTGTAGTTGCCTCGATTCTTTCCTCCTTCTGCAATAAGTTCTGCTTGTAAGGTATCTTTGGTAGTGACCTTCTTTTGTGTCTCGAGGTCGAATATGTCGTCCAACAGAATTTCCAACTCTACTTTCCGGGCCATTTCACTCGGTCTGGACATAACATGACAGTTTATGCCCAGATTTAGGAGAGTGACTTGGTCCTCAGTGAGGTTAATTCCTGCAAGGTTCAGGAAGCCATCTCTTGGTCGTGGAATTGCCATAGGTCCTCCATATAATGTTGTTAGTTTCTTGATAATCCTTGTTTCAGTGCTGAGGTGATGTTGGTCTGTGAGGATGTCGAGGTGTTGTTCAATGCGGGTACGGATACTATGGTCGATGTTGCTATTTCTCCACTCGTTTGTAGCATGAATGGAGGACCTATGGCAATTCCACGACCAAGAGATGGCTTCCTGAACCTTGCAGGAATTAACCTCACTGAGGACCAAGTCACTCTCCTAAATCTGGGCATAAACTGTCATGTTATGTCCAGACCGAGTGAAATGGCCCGGAAAGTAGAGTTGGAAATTCTGTTGGACGACATATTCGACCTCGAGACACAAAAGAAGGTCACTACCAAAGATACCTTACAAGCAGAACTTATTGCAGAAGGAGGAAAGAATCGAGGCAACTACAGAAGCACCATACTGTCCCCCGAGCTTAAAGCGGCAGCTAAAAGCCTTCGTGAGAACAAGGAGATAGTTGTCAGGAGAGGTGACAAGTCGCCAATATATGTCATTCTTAAAAAAGACGAATATCTGGCGAAAATGAACATCATACTCTCTGACCAAACTAAGTTCCAAAGGGTAACGAAGGACACTACAGCCGAATTAAAAGCAAAGGTCAACAAACTGATCGAAACTGTGAACGCCAAGAAATCCGGACTCCACCTGCCAAAGATCATTGGGGAATATAAACCTGGATATGCGTATGGAAATGTCAAGACGCACAAGCCTGGAAACCCACTTCGGCCAATCATTAGCCAGATACCCACACCCACGTACAGACTGGCGAAGCGACTCAACGGCCTGCTGACTCCTTATGTTCCTTGCGCCTTCAGCCTGGAGTCTCCAAAGGAATTTGTGGACTTACTGCGGGGCGCACGGGCCACAGGGATAAGAGCCTCGTTGGACGTAGAATCGCTGTTTACCAACGTACCTGTGGACGAGACAATCGGAATGATAGCCGACAGAGTGTATCGTGATCCAGCCTGTACTCCTCTTGACATGCCAGAAAGTATTCTGAGGAAACTACTCCAAGCTTGTACTAAAGAGGCACCCTTCTTGAGCCCGGATGGGCACATGTATAAGCAAGTAGATGGGGTCGCCATGGGTTCTCCCCTAGGTGTCCTGTTTGCAAACTTCTACATGGGTACCATCGAGCAAAAAGTCTTAGTCGACATGAACTTGAAACCGGCCATATACTGCAGGTATGTTGACGACATTTTTACACAGGTACCTGATGTCAGACATCTGCAGGAGCTGAAGGAGGCATTTGAGCAGAGTTCCGTGCTGCGTTTCACTTACGAGACGGAAAAGGATGGGAAGCTGCCTTTTCTAGATGTAACAGTCATGGGAAAGGGCGGAGGTTTCCACACTGCAGTCTACACAAAGGAAACAAACATAGGAATGTGCCTAAATGCCAACAGCGACTGCCCTGACAGGTACAAGAGGAGTGTTGTTAACGCATACGTCGACCGTGCTCTCAGCCACAGCTCAGAATGGAAGCAAGTCGACGAAGAACTCTGTAGGGTAAGGCAGGTCCTAGTCAATAACGGCTTCTCCAATGGTTTCATCGAAGACATCATAAGAAGGAAAGTGAAAAGCCATGCAACCTCCGAAGAGACAACTAACACAACACCTATACCCCCTATTAGACTATTTTACAGGAACTTCTTTTCCACAGCTCATAAAACAGAGGAAAGGGTCCTGAAAGATATTGTTAATAGAAACGTTATCCCTACAGACAAAAATCAGAGGATACAACTGACGATTTACTATAAAACCAGAAAAACGGCCAGCCTACTCATGAGAAACTCTCCAGACACAAAACAGAACGCTTTAAAAGAGACTAACGTCGTCTATGCCTTCAAATGCCCACTTGGGGACTGTAAGCTCCAAAAAACCCAGTATATAGGCAAGACAACAACATCTCTTTCTAGGCGTTTAACGATGCATAAACAACAGGGCTCCATTAAGGAACATATAATCTCTTCCCATAACCAAACCATCGCCAGAGAAATCCTAGTAAACAACACAGAAATCATCGATAGATACAGCGATAGCAGACGGATTGACGTTTGCGAGGCACTACACATCAAGAAGTCAACACCAGCAATCAACAGCCAATTATTGCACAACTATATTCTACCCACCTCAAGACTCCGCTCCAATATAGAAGCATCAAGAAATATGGACCAATAGGCTTTCTACAAACACTTCTATTCAATAACCATTGTTTCTGTTGTCTTGTGTTGATACTTTTAATACCCTATTAATATCCCCTAGTGTTCTGTCTTGTGTTAATGCCACATCACCCTTCCCACCTCACTCAAATGTAATGCCACATCACCCTTCCCACCTCACTCAAATGTAGATATAAAATCAGGGAAACGCAAGTTCTAATCAGTTGTGTATTTGTGAAGTCTTTGAAAATGTAATAAGTTTTACGAAACGCGCCCGTGTCGCGTCAGACTAAAAATAAAAATGAATTTTGGAGAAGTGATTTTTGATTTACCTCCAACAGTGAAGCGTAATGTACGAAAGATTGAGAAAATTCGTGTTAGAATTATTAATCTTACTTTTTCGGTCATATTTAATAATATATATATATATATATATATATATATATTTATATATATATATATATATATATATATAAATGTCGTACCTAGTAGCCAGAACGCACTTCTCAGCCTACTATTCAGGGCCCAATTTGCCTAATAAGCCAAGTTTTCACGAATTAATTATTTTTCGACTACCTAACCTACCTAACGTTTTCGGCTACCTAACCTTCGTTTCGGTTTATATTAGATTCGGTCATATATCTACGTTAATTTTAACTCCAATACAAAAAAATTGACATCATACATAATGAAATGGGTAGCTTTATAATTGTTTAACCTAACCAACCCTACCTAACCTAACCTAACCTATCTTTATAGGTTAGGTTAGGTTAGGTAGCCCCAAAAGTTAGGTTAGGTTAGGTTAGGTAGGTTAGGTAGTCGAAAAACAATTAATTCATGAAAACTTGGCTTATTAGGCAAATCGGGCCTTGCATAGTAGGCTGAGAAGTGCGTTCTGGCGACTAGGTACGACATATATGTATATATATATATATATATATATATATATATATATATATATATATATATATATATATATATATATATATATATATATATATATATATGCGAACAAGCCTGAATGGTCCCCAGGACAATATGCAACTGAAAACTCACACCCCAGAAGTGACTCGAACCCATACTCCCAGGAGCAACGCAACTGGTATGTACAAGACGCCTTAATCCACTTGACCATCACGACCGGACAAAATGAGGTGATAGCCGAGGCTATTTGAACCAGCCCACCGCCGGCACTCGGATAGTAATCTTGGGCATAGCATTTTACCAAATCTCCTCATTCTTACTATCCGAGTGCCGGCGGTGGGGTGGTTCAAATAGCCTCGGCTATCACCTCATTTTGTCCAGTCGTGATGGTCAAGTGGATTAAGGCGTCTTGTACATACCAGTTGCGTTGCTCCTGGGAGTATGGGTTCGAGTCACTTCTGGGGTGTGAGTTTTCAGTTGCATATTGTCCTGGGGACCATTCAGGCTTGTTCGCATTTGTGTTCCTCATGTGTGCCCCAAAGAATGAGGTGATTTGGTAAATTGCTATGCCCAAGATTACTATCCGAGTGCCGGCGGTGGGGTGGTTCAAATAACCTCGGCTATCACCTCATTTTGTCCGGTCGTGATGGTCAAGTGGATTAAGGCGTCTTGTACATACCAGTTGCGTTGCTCCTGGGAGTATGGGTTCGAGTCACTTCTGGGGTGTGAGTTTTCAGTTGCATATTGTCCTGGGGACCATTCAGGCTTGTTCACATTTGTGTTCCTCACGTGTGCCCCAAAGAATGAGGTGATTTGGTAAAATGCTATGCCCAAGATTACTATCCGAGTGCCGGCGGTGGGGTGGTTCAAATAGCCTCGGCTATCACCTCATTTTGTCCGGTCGTGATGGTCAAGTGGATTAAGGCGTCTTGTACATACCAGTTGCGTTGCTCCTGGGAATATGGGTTCGAGTCACTTCTGGGGTGTGAGTTTTCAGTTGCATATTGTCCTGGGGACCATTCAGGCTTGTTCGCATTTGTGTTCCTCACGTGTGCCCCAAAGAATGAGGTGATTTGGTAAAATGCTATGCCCAAGATTACTATCCGAGTGCCGGCGGTGGGGTGGTTCAAATAGCCTCGGCTATCACCTCATTTTGTCCGGTCGTGATGGTCAAGTGGATTAAGGCGTCTTGTACATACCAGTTGCGTTGCTCCTGGGAGTATGGGTTCGAGTCACTTCTGGGGTGTGAATTTTCAGTTGCATATTGTCCTGGAGACCATTCAGGCTTGTTCGCATTTGTGTTCCTCACGTGTGCCCTAAAGAATGAGGTGATTTGGTAAAATGCTATGCCCAAGATTACTATCCGAGTGCCGGCGGTGGGGTGGTTGAAATAGCCTCGGCTATCACCTCATTTTGTCCGGTCGTGATGGTCAAGTGGATTAAGGCGTCTTGTACATACCAGTTGCGTTGCTCCTGGGAGTATGGGTTCGAGTCACTTCTGGGGTGTGAGTTTTCAGTTGCATATTGTCCTGGGGACCATTCAGGCTTGTTCGCATTTGTGTTCCTCACGTGTGCCCCAAAGAATGAGGTGATTTGGTAAAATGCTATGCCCAAGATTACTATCCGAGTGCCGGCGATGGGGTGGTTCAAATAGCCTCGGCTATCACCTCATTTTGTCCGGTCGTGATGGTCAAGTGGATTAAGGCGTCTTGTACATACCAGTTGCGTTGCTCCTGGGAGTATGGGTTCGAGTCACTTCTGGGGTGTGAGTTTTCAGTTGCATATTGTCCTGGGGACCATTCAGGCTTGTTCGCATTTGTGTTCCTCACGTGTGCCCCAAAGAATGAGGTGATTTGGTAAAATGCTATGCCCAAGATTACTATCCGAGTGCCGGCAGTGGGGTGGTTCAAATAGCCTCGGCTATCACCTCATTTTGTCCGGTCGTGATGGTCAAGTGGATTAAGGCGTCTTGTACATACCAGTTGCGTTGCTCCTGGGAGTATGGGTTCGAGTCACTTCTGGGGTGTGAGTTTTCAGTTATATATATATATATGTATATATCCGTCTGTGACATTCATCAATGTTTCCCATTGTTGTGTTTTTCAAGAGATCCATAACCTTTAAGCACCTTTTTGCCTTATTATTTTTGTATCAACCCATGTATATCTTGTAACCATCAAATGCATAATAAAGCACAAAAAATAAAAAAGGAAGGGGGTGGTAGGAGAAAAGCACACAGAAACTGTATTGGAGGGGATCTAAACATTCCCTCCAATGCGTTATGCGTGATTTCCTCCGAGGCTATGGGTCCCCCTTCTTCCAGCTAGAGATGGTACTCCCTTCCATATTTTTATATATGTATATATATATATATATATATATATATATATATATATATATATATATATATATATATATATATATATATATATGAACAAGATTGAATGGGTCCCAAGCCAATTCGCAATGGAAAACTCCAAGGCCCAGAAGGATTCGAACCCAGACAGCCAGGAGCACTATGCACCTTGGCGTACCTGGCACCTTAACCACTAGTCCACACTGACTGTACACAAATCTTGGTAGTCGTGAGACTATTTATCCAAGATCCTCCTGGCTGTCAGGGTTCGAATCTTTCTGGGGTGTGGAGTTTTCAGTTGCAAATTAGGCTTATGACTCATTTAAGCTTGTTCATCCCAGCTTGGCTCCAGTCCTTTTTACACTGTGCTCTGCCTTCCCTTCATATCTGAACTCACAACTCTTACTAATACTTTTCGTCCTCTTGATATAAAGTTCGCCTTTCGACAAACTAACACTCATCGTAGTAATCTAGTTCACACTGCTCCTCCTGCTTCTAATGCTGCTGGTGTCTACTCTATTTCCTGTTCGTCTTGTCCTCTCCAATACTTTGGGGAAACTGGCCGTACACTTAATGACAGGCTTCAAGAACACAAAAGAAGTGTTAAGTCTGCAGATATAAACAATGCTCACTTCTGCCATGTTAGGGATTCTAATCATCCTATTGATTGGTCTTCCTCCAAAATAATCTTTCCTGCCTCTACTCTACACAGACGCCGTCTCGTTGACTCGGCTCTAATACACAACGTACACAACATGTACTTGAGTCCTGGCTTTGTTGCTGTTGACTCTTTCCTTTCACAGTATATACTCAAATGCTCTAATCTTTCTAATAAACTGACCTAAAATAAGCCTACCCTTTCTTTTTCTCTTTCTTTTTCCTTTCTCTTGTTTCTCTTACGTTCCCATTCTTACTCATATTATTACACCATTTATTACACCTTACTACCCGTACCTTTTGCCTTGCTCTTTTCTTCCTCTAAGATTTCCGTCTCCTCATTTCTCTCTTGGTTACTTCATATTAGCCCTTGCCTTCCTCGTCCCATGAAGCGATCTGAGAAACCTTCAATATAGAACAAGTACATGGACGGATAATCTATTAATGAGTCTTAAGAAAGTGGACTTGAAATGGATCATTACAAACAATGGGGAAGATAGACCATATCAACACTTTCGGCAGCCTCCTCCATGGGAAGAATCGAGTCTAAAGATAATCATTGAAGGATTACCAGTTAAAAAGTTTCATCACAAGCATCACCTGGTTACGCTTGTCAGAGTGCCTTAGTTTGTACGTGAGGTCCCCAGCCTTCTCTGTCACAATATAGGGGCCCTCGTACTTGTGAGACATATTGGTCCCTAGTCGAGGCTTTAATACCAGGACAGGGTCACCAGGCTGAAATACCCGCAACTTAGCCTTAGCATCGTGTCGTTCTTTCATATTTTCTTGAGCCTTCTCAAGATACTTTAGTGCAGCCGCCTTGTAGTCACGGAGTCTCTGGTGGTGTTGTGCAAAGAGAGCCGAACCTTCGGTCAACGTTACGTTCCCTAACAGATTCTTCTGTAACATTTGCAAGGGTACACGAACCTTATGGCCAAAGACTAACACAAAAGGAGAACAACTCAGTGAACTTTGTAACCCCTCTCGAGCAGCAAACAAAACATAAGGGAGGTTCACATCCCAGGATGGTGGGAATTCTTGCACGATGTCTTCAGCATCTGCTAAAGGGATTGATGGAATCACTCAATTACCCCCTGACTCTGTGGATGGTATGGGCTAGAAACCTTATGAGTTATTCCATGGTCCTTACAGAATTGTTAAAAAATGTCAGACTTAAAATTAGTACCATTGTCGGTTTGCACGACCCTAGGCAGTCCAAAAGTAGAAAAAAATGCAACATTGGAGCAACAACAGTCTTTGCTCGGATGTTCCTTACAGCAAAAGCCTCAGGGTAACGAGTAGTGATGCACATCATCGTTATTAAGTAAATATTTCCAGCTTGGTTCAAGGTAATGGACCAACACAGTCCATTACCACATGAGAAAATGTTCCTCCGGCGTGACAATAGGCTTCAGAGGAGCTTTAGGTGGTGTCTGGTTTGGTTTCCCAACAAGCTGACAAGGAATACATGCATTACAAAATTTTGCCACATCGCTTTTCAGCTTGGGCCAAAACAAGTATTTAAAGAGTTTGTGATAGGTGATATTAATACCTTGATGTCCCTCCCATAGGATCATCATGAGCAGCTGCCAAAACTTTCTCTCTATAGCAGGTAGGCAACATAACCTGGCGGACTATCTCCCCACTCATTTGACATGGGAGAACTCTGTGGTCTCCATTTGTTCATCAAAATCTGATCATTGTAATAGTACCCGGTTGCTGCATCTACAATCTCATCCTTAGAGAGAGCTACATTGTGACATTCTGCAAGACTGGGATCAGCTTTCTGTAAATCACTCAAGGAGGCGTCCATGCCTTGGTCAGATGCCATTGGCCGAGGCTCAACAGTGTTCTCCTCCTCCTCACTACTCTCGGTAGGAGGCGATGGAAGGCTCTCTACAATGTCCTCTGCCTCGTAATCGAGTCGGCCAATGAATGTGTCCGCAAGGTCCACTTGGCTTTCCCCACTCGGAAAGTTCCTCGTGTCCTCGGGATTTACCACCTTGGCAATCACAGAACTGCCCTTACATTTAAGTCCCATAGACCTGGTCACCGCGCACGCAGGGTACACAACATTATCCTCTGCGGTGGGTAGATCCAGGGAAGCCTTAGGGGTAGGCAACATAATAGGCAGTCTGGAGTCCCTTACCTTATCCCCTGCTAAATCATTACCCAATATTACATCAACATTAGGGAAAGGTAGGTAAGAAGTGACTCCGACTGTACAAACACCCTTGTGGAAATCAGATTCCAGGGTAACCTTATGGAGGGGTACTGCTCGAGTATCACTAGTGACACCCTCGACCAGTACCACCTCTCCAGTGTCGAGAGTGTTGGCACCTTGCAATGCACTCTCTAAAATTAAAGTCTGGATGGCACCAGTGTTTTCGACAAGAATGGGGTAAGCAGGTTCAGCCACTGTGTGTTGGAGGTCTTACTCCCTAACCCTTCAGAAGGCCCCAAGCCCTGTGTCACAACACGACCATTGGGTCTTTTTTTCTGAGTGCAGTTGCCAACAACGGCTAGTAATGTGGTTTGCACGTTTACAGTGACCACAGACTCGTCGGGGAGAAGAGACATTACTAACAGGATTGCCCCTTTGGTTCACCCTTAGGTGCCGTGGGGCTAGACAATTTAACAGGGTTAGTTATGTCTGAAACAGAAGGTGCATTAGTTATAGGGTTAGAATGAGCTGGTCTGGACTGGCTGTGGGTATAAGTTTTGTTACTATGTGGGCTATAATTATTTTTATTGGGCCTTTTGCCCACCAACTGGTAGTTCTCTGCCATCTTGGCCAAATCCATAATATTAGAATCTACCTCTGTCCTTCCTCAAAAGTACCGTGCTACAGGCTCTGGCATATTATCTATAAAATTCTCCGCTAAAACTAAATTTTTAAGTGCCTCGTATTTTTCGGCTTTATCCAAGCGAATCCATTTTTCAAACAATTTTATTTAGTCATTAGCAAATTCAGTGAGAGGTTGGTTGTGAGTAGGCCTAAGGTTGTGATAAGCTTGGCAGTGAGCTTCAGGTGTAATTTCATATGCCCTCAAGATCCGTTCCCTGACTTTACTAGAATCAAAACACTCGCCGTCAGGCATGTTTATAAAAATATCTTGGGCTTTACCCCTAAGCCGTCCCTGTAAGATTTTCACCCACTCTTCCTTTGGCCAGTTCATGGACATGTACAGTCTCTGAAAATGGTTGAAAAATCTTTCAGGGTCTGACTCGGAAAATTCAGGCAAGTTATGCTTTTTATCATAATGCCTGGGGTTTGAGTCCCCGGCAGGTGGTGGTACAGCGATATCTGCTCTCATTCTTTCCGCCTCATTTTTGAGCCTTTGATCCTCTACTTTAGCATTTTGTTCTAACAATTTTGACTCTTGCCCTGCTACTCTAGACTTTTGCTCAGCCAGTCTTAATTGGGCTCGTTGTAATTCTAACTCCATATTCCTACTACCTACACTTTCAGCTGGACTGGCCTGGCATAAAATAGTATCATTTGCCAATAGGCCTCGGTCTATGCAATTCTGTAAAATTTCATTGGTTATGACACACTTTTTATTAGTTTCATTTAAGTCGAGGCCCAATTCCTTGCCTAACAATACTAGGTTAGCTTTGGTAAGCTTCTTAATCTCCACTACTGACGGTGCCTTCGCCATTTCCTGCAATTTAGCCTCCATCATTACTTATTTTAGCTCCTAGCCAAAGAAAAAAAGAAAAAAAATAGAAATTGGAAAAAAACTAAAATTTGCACGGCCCCTATCACAAGGCTACAGTTACCTTAATCATGAAGTGATCCAGCTGAGTGTCCAGTCAGTGCAAGATGTATTCTTTGCTAGTTGAGCTGGACCCTAAGCTAACACACAACCGTTCTGTAGAAAACAAGAATTTTAGTTTTGTCACTCAAAAATCAAATTTTTTACAATTAAAATGTTCCTCCCAGACAGGTTCACACTTGTTATGAATTTATTTACTTGTTATGGGGGGTATAGAGTATTAATGAGGAGGGCCAACAGCTGGTATCAAGATGTATCAAAATTAGTGGAATAGATAGGCCCGGCTCCCAAGGAACCTATGTTCCTGTTAATGCTTCAAGGTTTTAGAAACAGATCTTCTGTCTAGGAAACAATCATCTGCACCACTACAACAGGATTAATGGATACACCTCAAAAAACTAACTTATATAATAAACCCTCCTAACAACCCTTATATACATTACTATAATAACAATAACTTCTTTACCGCACTATCTTATGTTAACGACCTTGGTCCACATAGACAGGATACAAGGCTTACACTTGGGACAAGCTAGGGTAAAGTCTACTTTTTTTTTAGATATATACAAGAGTTGTTACATTCTTGTACAGCCACTAGTACGCGTAGCGTTACAGGCAGGTCCCTGGAATACGATCCCCGCCGCGAAGAATCGTTTTTACAACCAAGTACAAATTTTTACTATTGAATTAAACAGAGGCTACAGTTAAGGATTTGCACCCAGTAAATCCTCCCAGGCCAGGATACGAACCCATGACAAAGCGCTCGCGGAACGCCAGGCGAGTGTCTTACCACTACACCATGGAGACTTGAAAAGAACTCGAAGACTTGAAGCAGCCTGGGTTAGTTAAGCCCCACGTGGAACCCTAGTCACAACACAAACCCTTAGGGATGCCCGAAACACTGGTTTATACTACACAATACTTAATAATTAACACATACGCCTAGCTAGTAGCACAATACCATAATATAACTTAACTGAGAAATACCCCAGCATGGAGTAAGGGAAGAGAGGAGTAGGAACAGGAAGAGACCCAGACAAGGCCGGTGGAGCTCCGTGTCCGAGCTCTCTCCAGTTGTTGCCGGGATGATAACTAGCTGATCGTGCAGCTTATAAACATTACAAATCTTCACCGACGTACAATACTGGTTACTTTAATAGTTCTAAGAATAGTTGTATTATAGACTGTGGGTTGGTTGGTGTTGTCGTCGTTGATCCTTCTCTATGGACAACCCAACCCACAACTCGGCAGAGTGCTTATACTAGGAGATCACCCTTGGCGCTTCTGGCTCTTGGAGAGGGGCTCAACGTCACACGTTTAGGGGATGCGGCTCCAACACTTAGCCTCGTTGTCACGTGCACACACCCACTCGAGCCGCTGTGACTCCCCACTCTCTCCTTATGAGATATGATCTCCTCAATCCCCTATGACTTACTAGTATTACCTCTTACCCTGTCCACAGCAGTGGTTCTTGGTTCTTTCTCTCTCTCTCCTTCTTTACTACCTCCTGGGAAGCCTCACTAGGACAAGGGCAAACACCAGCAAATTGTGACACATTTACTGAACAAAGCACATACACGATACATCCACACATATAATAATAATGAATCCTATACTCTATAATATCACAATCAGGTTGCACTCCAACACCATCAGAACTCTATTATCAGCTTATCAAGTGGTATCCTATCTCCTGGTTACCACCTGATACTATTAACCTCCTCAAGTTGGTCAAGTCTACATACACTGTTGCCCCATCAGCAAGATAATATATATATAGAAAATCAGCATTTGAATGCAATCACATATATCAGTATAAATGTTCATTGATACACAACAATGATCCATCAATCACTGTCAGTCCTGGAACGCATATATCCGTAGGTAATCCAGCCTACGACTGTAACTCTAAACTTCAGTATAAAACACTCCTTGACATAAGAATGCAAACAGTCACTCACCTCTCACTGCGTCTTGCACGCTACTGACAACCAAACACTATCAACTCCCTATAAGTAATCCACCAGAACTTCCCCTTCCACCTCTGGAAGTTCACTACCCTAATATCTTTAGGTTCTGCCGGGCTTCACTACCAGGATCCTCTGCAGCTCCTCCAGGCTGCTATCATGAAGTTTCCTTGTGCAACTACGGTGCTTCACCCTTCTGTTAGGTTCTTCCACAGCTCTCTTGGCTGCTACACCACCTCTACAGAAGCACGTGACACTCCTCTTCACTGCTGCTTCTCCTCACAGCTCGAGGTCCTCTGCTCCACTACCTTGGAGTCTCATCAGCTACATCATCTGCTGGCTTCGAAGTTCTCAGCAACTTCTTCCCCAAAAGAACAAACCACAGATTAATTGGTCGAGGGCGCTTTCCCTCTGACGGCGTCTGGTCAGGGCGCTCCCACGGCCCACAATAATGCTTCTGGGCGATTTAATATCTGCTCGTCGACCAGGACTTGAGACCACAACGTTCCCAGCTCGATTCCACAGCTGGTACGTCCGCACACTTCTCTTCTCTTCGAGATATATCACTAGGGGTTCCCTTCTGGCGGGAGCTCAACGGAGCGCGGTTTCCCCCTGCGATGTCTGGCACTCAAGTGAGGTCAAGGTCCTCCAGAAGCGAGCCTCACGCCTCCAGCAAAATGTCCACATCTCCTAGCCCGTCATTTATCTATTTTCTTCTGCATTGCCCATAATCTCAAACTGTTACACATATCCAACCAACTATTTTACATATGCGTTACCACCTCAATACTTGCTAGACCTTCTAGTTAGGTCAGGCTTGCTGAATAACTCTCAAGAAGGGAGACTCGTTTCTCCTGCAGGCTGAGATCATAACACTCCCCTCCCCTTATTTTTGAGAGTTATTCCAGTGGCAAAGCTCGGGATAATACATCCGCCACCACACTGTCTCGTTCTTCACCCGATATACTCTCTTAGGAGTCTACAATTAATTCGTTGCACCTTGCAACATCTGGCTCACAACTCTCCAGAAACATGATCTTCTCATAAACGATTTGACCTCTCTGACACCTCTCGGCCAGGCTGTCCTAGGACGCCTGCACTCCATCGGTCCACTCTACTTATTGTTTCCACCCTCCGTTTCCTCGTCTTCTTCTCTTCACGTCCAGAGTCAGACATCTACTGTCTGTACCTCCTCTGTCGTCTTCACACTTCCATATACTGCCATTATACTTTCGTCTCCTGTCATCATACTTCACTCCCTCGTCTTCACCGACGATTCTCCCTTTCGTCTCCTCATTTATCCAAGACCTCATCCTGTTTGACTTCCTTCGCATCCTCGGATTTCTTCTATTCCTCCATGCTTGTATCATCTTCCTCTTCCCACACTTTTCACTTCTATACCACTCCATTTCTTCTCCTTCAACTCTTCTTCGTTCCCTAAAAGTTTCTTCGAGCACTGCACTACCCCTATGCCTCTGTGCTCGTGGACAACGTGACGCTCTACTCCCGTCCTCAGCATGTCCACATCTTTCCTCGTTCCTACTCAGCACAGTTGCATTCACCTTCCGACTCTTAATTTCAGCAGTCTGGGCTCTACTCAGGTCCGCTCTCTTCACAGTATTCTTCTTCGGCTGGGCCATCTTCACTTTTGACCTCACCGAGACTTCATTTTTCTGGGCTGGACCTTCATCAAACAGCCATGCTATATCTACATCAATATCTTCTACCGGTTTAATTGACACTGTCTCATCTCCTCCAGCGTCTTCCTTGTCGGCCACCTCTGCCTTCATCACTACCGAGACAGGGTTTTCAATGGCTTGGCGGTCTCCTGACTCATCTCCTCGGATGTCAGTCAGGTTCACACTCTCAGGTGTCCCACTCGTGCTGTGGCCTTCTGGGCACTCCTCTGGCACAGTCTCCGCTACGACTCTCGGCAACACCTTTGTCCCGCACAAGTCATTCCCCAGGATCACTTGGACTCCTGGAACAGGTATGTCGGGGCACACTCCCAACATCACCTCCGCCGACACATATTCCGACCTTAGCTGGACAGTACATACGGGCATGTCACTCTCAGACAATAACCCATATACTCTCATCTTACTCCTGCCAGCTAACCGTCGATCATTCCCAATCAGGCTTCTCGCAATCAAGCTCTGATTAGCTCCGGTATCTCTTAAGATACCAACTTCTACCTCAGGTTGGCCTCCTACACTGATCCAACCTTTGCTCATGAATGGCCTATACCTCTCGTTCACTAAGTTCACCTTCTGTGGTTTGTCTCGGAACACATTAGTATATTTACTTCGGGGGTCACACATGGCCAGGGTCACAACTCTCTTGCCCTGCCGACAATCTCGCATCACGTGACCCAATCCGTTACAATTGTAACATCTCATCTGGGAAAAGTCTCTTCTATATGTACCAGAGTAGCTCTGACTCTGCCCACTCGTATTGGAGTTCCTCGGGCCAGACGTACTACTCGCACTCTGTGGAGCTTTACTGGGCTCTTGATTTCCCGGATAACGATTAGTTTCTCGTTTGGCTCCTCCATCCTCACTTTCAGATGAAGTGTGCGACCTACTCTTCTGAGTTTTAGGGTACTTACTTTTATCTGCCCATTTATCAAAATTTTTCTCACCCCAGACTCCTCTGGGTCTTTCATAATTTCTTCCTCCCCAGACTCCATTGGATCTGCCATTGCTGCGTCTCGCCTCGCTTCTCACTCTGTTCTCCCTTAAGCTCTTGTACGCTTCAGTAATCATATCCGCCCTATCTGCGGCATCTTTCACCTCCATTATCCCTGCTTCTTGGATCTTGAACTTTGTTTCGGGATGCATCATCTCCAAGAACTTCTCCATGACCATCAGTTGCTTCAGGTCAGCGTAAGATCCAACTCCAGCAGCCTCAATCCACTTCTGGAATCGCCTTTCCAGATCTCTTGCTGTCTCAGCAAACGTACATGCTCCAACTTTGATCATCTCTCTGAAGCGCTTTCTATAAGCTTCTGGGGTTAACTGAAACGAGCGCAATATGCTGCTCTTTACTGTGGCGTAATCCTGGCACTCTTCCAGTGACAATTGGGTGTATGCCTCCCTGGCTGCACCGGTCAATCTTAACTGGACCAGCTGGGCCCATTCCTCCTGTGGCCACTCCTTGATACTGGCTACTTTCTCAAAATGCTCGAAGAAGCTCTCTGCCTCTTCGGGCACAAACAAGGGAATGTCCTTCTCCCTAACCCTAACATCTGGTGGGTGTGATACCTGGGTGGTGCTCTCTGGCAACCCATGTTCAATCCTTTGCTCAGCCAAGGTTCTGTTCGCTTCTATCTGCATTTGTTTTGTTCTCTCTTTTTCTTTTTCGACCTCTAGTCTTGCTTTCTCTTTTTCTTTCTCTTGTTCCAACTCCAGTTCCCTTACTCTGGTTTTCTCTTTTTCTACTTCCAGTTTGGTTTTCTCTTTTTCTACTTCCAGTCTGGTTTTCTCTTTTTCTACTTCCAGTCTGGTTTTCTCTTTTTCTACTTCCAGTCTGGTTTTCTCTTTTTCCTTCTCGGCTTCATTTTTCATCTGAAGTTCTAATTTCATCTTTTCCAGCTGGAACTGTCTCTCCTTGTCCTCACGCTGCATCTGGAGCTCTAACTGGAATCTCTCCAAGCTCCTATTCCGGCTACTCCTGCTACTGCGGCTACTCTTGCTGCTCCTACTCGATCCCTGGGATCTCACGTCATCCTGCCCATCATCCTCCTTTCTACTTTCAGCTCCTTCCTGGGCTCCTTGTTCTGCCGCTTCACTTCTGGATCTCAACTGCCTCAGGATCTCATCCTTCATCCCAGCTACTTTAGATGCTTTCAACCTGATGCCACATTTTTCTGCTATTTGTTTCAATTGATCCCTCGTGCAACCTTCTAAATCCTCAGGCTTGCCTGACTCCACAAACGCTTGCACCTTATCCATCTTGTCCTGTGAGTCTTCCCAAGAGAGAGAGTATACACCTGCGGTCACGCAGTTTATTTCAGTAAGGGTGTACAAATCCACTCTTGGACAGGGTGTGGGTGTGTCAGTTCACTCTCCCGGACAGGCCCCCAATTTATTATAGACTGTGGGTTGGTTGGTGTTGTCGTCGTCGATCCTTCTCTATGGACAACCCAACCCACAACTCGGCAGAGTGCTTATACTAGGAGATCACCCTTGGCGCTTCTGGCTCTTGGAGAGGGGCTCAACGTCACACGTTTAGGGGATGCGGCTCCAACACTTAGCCTCGTTGTCACGTGCACACACCCACTCGAGCCGCTGTGACTCCCCACTCTCTCCTTATGAGATATGATCTCCTCAATCCCCTATGACTTACTAGTATTACCTCTTACCCTGTCCACAGCAGTGGTTCTTGGTTCTTTCTCTCTCTCTCCTTCTTTACTACCTCCTGGGAAGCCTCACTAGGACAAGGGCAAACACCAGCAAATTGTGACACATTTACTGAACAAAGCACATACACGATACATCCACACATATAATAATAATGAATCCTATACTCTATAATATCACAATCAGGTTGCACTCCAACACCATCAGAACTCTATTATCAGCTTATCAAGTGGTATCCTATCTCCTGGTTACCACCTGATACTATTAACCTCCTCAAGTTGGTCAAGTCTACATACACTGTTGCCCCATCAGCAAGATAATATATATATAGAAAATCAGCATTTGAATGCAATCACATATATCAGTATAAATGTTCATTGATACACAACAATGATCCATCAATCACTGTCAGTCCTGGAACGCATACATCCGTAGGTAATCCAGCCTACGACTGTAACTCTAAACTTCAGTATAAAACACTCCTTGACATAAGAATGCAAACAGTCACTCACCTCTCACTGCGTCTTGCACGCTACTGACAACCAAACACTATCAACTCCCTATAAGTAATCACCAGAACTTCCCCTTCCACCTCTGGAAGTTCACTACCCTAATATCTTTAGGTTCTGCCGGGCTTCACTACCAGGATCCTCTGCAGCTCCTCCAGGCTGCTATCATGAAGTTTCCTTGTGCAACTACGGTGCTTCACCCTTCTGTTAGGTTCTTCCACAGCTCTCTTGGCTGCTACACCACCTCTACAGAAGCACGTGACACTCCTCTTCACTGCTGCTTCTCCTCACAGCTCGAGGTCCTCTGCTCCACTACCTTGGAGTCTCATCAGCTACATCATCTGCTGGCTTCGAAGTTCTCAGCAACTTCTTCCCCAAAAGAACAAACCACAGATTAATTGGTCGAGGGCGCTTTCCCTCTGACGGCGTCTGGTCAGGGCGCTCCCACGGCCCACAATAATGCTTCTGGGCGATTTAATATCTGCTCGTCGACCAGGACTTGAGACCACAACGTTCCCAGCTCGATTCCACAGCTGGTACGTCCGCACACTTCTCTTCTCTTCGAGATATATCACTAGGGGTTCCCTTCTGGCGGGAGCTCAACGGAGCGCGGTTTCCCCCTGCGATGTCTGGCACTCAAGTGAGGTCAAGGTCCTCCAGAAGCGAGCCTCACGCCTCCAGCAAAATGTCCACATCTCCTAGCCCGTCATTTATCTATTTTCTTCTGCATTGCCCATAATCTCAAACTGTTACACATATCCAACCAACTATTTTACATATGCGTTACCACCTCAATACTTGCTAGACCTTCTAGTTAGGTCAGGCTTGCTGAATAACTCTCAAGAAGGGAGACTCGTTTCTCCTGCAGGCTGAGATCATAACAGTTGATAACTAGTTCAATATATTTAATCAACAACAAGCTCAGGGAATGAATGCTCTGTGAGAAACAATATTCATCTTACGTTTGGCAAGAATGATGGGATTACTGCAGAACCAAGGTTTAAGGGATCCTGCATGTAATTGTTATTGTAATTGACTATCCTTCTCACATGATCCAATTCTATGAATTAATGTAAAGTAATTATTTAGAGCTCAATTTGACCTCTGGTTTCCAACTAAGGAACCCAGGGTCGTAACACTGGGGATTTGGTCTGTGAACACCTAAAGATAAGTAATGATATTTCCTTTTGTTTTGTGCTTAGGTTAGATATTCTTATCTGTGATTAAAAGATATATAGTATGAAGCCATCTAATTATGTTATTATTACAAGTATAATAATGGTCCATAGCCAGAGAACACATCTTTTGGCTAAATAAGATTAATATACATGCTATACTTTTAATTAGTGTTTATGTGTCGCTCCCTCAGTTCACCTCTGGAGCCTACTCTCATTATATCCCTTGAGTGTTGGGGATCCATCTTCTTAGGCAGGATCTTGATTGGCCAGGGTAAAGATAACTGTGTTAGGCACGAGCTGGTGGCAAGAGAGGAGTTGATAACGGATGTCTGCTGGTTCTTATATCACTTTGACCTCTTCTTCTGCTGCTTAAGTCATAGCCGGGTCTTCCTCTTCTATGGTCGACTGACATACCTGGGGGCTCGTCGTAGATGATCAGGCCGGTGGAGTCTTGTGCCGGGAAACCTGACACCATAAACTATCATTCATTACAATATGCAGATAATATTGGTGCCGTTTTGTAATAACAAATTAACCATAGAAATAGTGCTTTAATTACTCACAGAAGACGTGGCACAGTAGAATTTTCCTCCGTTGAAAACATGGGATATCATTGCCACATGTCGCTATTAAATTCACCAGCTAAATAAAGGGAAACATCCTTAATACATCAGTCTTTGAACTGAAACATCATAAAAACATTTACATTGCATCATCTTAATTATCAGTACTAAAAATATATTAAATGTCAGCCCTCTCTCCACTTCTTGATAATACGGTGAACAGGTGAGGCGTCGGTGGAGAGAAGGCCACAGTCAGTCGCCATTATTAAATTTATGAACAAAGTCTCGCATGGAGTTCACTTTAAGTACCACAAAAACTCCCTTGGACAGTGTTATGGAAAGTAAAGTGCTTCCGTTATCAACACGAACTTCGTCTACAATAAGGGAAGTGTTAATTTTTCCGGTTCGATTACCCTCTAGCTATTGTTGCCCAATAATATAGATTAAGAAAGCCGGTTAGGACTCGAGACTAAACACAAAACAAGGTAAATATTCCTTGGACCTCCTCTAATAAATTATAACTATATTTTCCCTGATATAGCTGTCATATTTAGGATTACTGTTATTATTTGTGAGTGCCCTTTGACAGATGTAGTTGAAGGGGAAGAAGAAGAATTAAGACTAGTTACCTAGTACACCAGTACATGGTGTTGATGACAGCCTGAACCACGAGGATTACTTGGTGTGATCATCCTTGTTCATAACTGGAAGACCAGTCCCACTATATAACGGTAAGACTTCCTCAATATTATTTAATACCTTGTAGTTGTAATTTAACACCTAGCATTAATATTGTAGTGAATGTCTACTGTGACGGTGCCCATCCTTCATCTTTAATATTCCAGCGTAAAGAGTCATATCTCTGCAATCTCCACGTTCTCTGATGCTCAGGGAGCATTTTGGTATATATGAAGGTAATCTGAGTCGTAGATGGTGTGGGAGATGAATTTACTATTTTAGTTTTGTCCCTACAAGTGGCTTACTTCCTTTTGTAATGCAAAATGGCACTGAGGAGGAGTACAAAACACACTACAACTTGCCCATAGTAGGAAAGCAACATGTAAAGGATTTGGGAATAATGATGTCTGATGACTTAACGTTTAGGGAGAATAACCAAGCAAATATTGCGTCAGCCAGAAAAATGATAGGATGGATTACGAGAACTTTCAAATCCAGGGATCCCATCACAATGGTTGTACTGTTGCCGCCTTCTGACAGTTCTACATATTATTTACTTATGTGATCCAGTGTAGACTTTTTTAGTAAACTTATCACTATTTTTATCATCGAGTTTGAGTGTGTCCACCATCTCTATGGCGAGTCGAGTAAGTTATTTAACATTGCACAGCATTATATCTGGTATCGAGTCCTTGGCTTATGACAATTAATAAGACCACTGAGAAGTGTTGCTGGGGCGAGAATTACTCCCCAGCTGGCGACCTGGTGGGCAGTGTGAGCGGAACTGTCGTGTGGACCATCCAGGCTACAGGCGAGACTCACCTGGTTACAGTTTATCGCCGGGCAAGCAACGGCCGAGACGTTACTGTGTTGGTCTCGGTGACGTCAGAGACCAGGTCGTGCCTCCTCACTCCCCATGTGCACAAGGTCGTGCCTCCTCACTCCCCATGTGCACAAGGTCGTGCCTCCTCACTCCCCATGTGCACAAGGTCGTGCCTCCTCACTCCCCATGTGCACAAGGTCGTGCCTCCTCACTCCCCATGTGCACAAGGTCGTGCCTCCTCACTCCCCATGTGCACAAGGTCGTGCCTCCTCACGCCCCATGTGCACAAGGTCGTACCTCCTCACTCCCCATGTGCACAAGGTCGTGCCTCCTCACTCCCCATGTGCACAAGGTCGTGCCTCCTCACTCCCCATGTGCACAAGGTCGTGCCTCCACACTCCCCATGTGCACAAGGTCGTGCCTCCTCACTCCCCATGTGCACAAGGTCGTGCCTCCTCACTCCCCATGTGCACAAGGTCGTACCTCCTCACTCCCCATGTGCACAAGGTCGTGCCTCCTCACTCCCCATGTGCACAAGGTCGTACCTCCTCACTCCCCATGTGCACAAGGTCGTACCTCCTCACTCCCCATGTGCACAAGGTCGTACCTCCTCACTCCCCATGTGCACAAGGTCGTACCTCCTCACTCCCCATGTGCACAAGGTCGTGCCTCCTCACTCCCCATGTGCACAAAGTCGTGCCTCCTCACTCCCCATGTGCACAAGGTCGTGCCTCCTCACTCCCCATGTGCACAAGGTCGTGCCTCCTCACTCCCCATGTGCACAAGGTCGTGCCTCCTCACTCCCCATGTGCACAAGGTCGTGCCTCCTCACTCCCCATGTGCACAAGGTCGTGCCTCCTCACTCCCCATGTGCACAAGGTCGTGCCTCCTCACTCCCCATGTGCACAAGGTCGTGCCTCCTCACTCCCCATGTGCACAAGGTCGTGCCTCCTCACTCCCCATGTGCACAAGGTCGTGCCTCCTCACTCCCCATGTGCACAAGGTCGTACCTCCTCACTCCCCATGTGCACAAGGTCGTGCCTCCTCACTCCCCATGTGCACAAGGTCGTACCTCCTCACTCCCCATGTGCACAAGGTCGTGCCTCGTCACTCCCCATGTGCACAAGGTCGTACCTCCTCACTCCCCATGTGCACAAGGTCGTACCTCCTCACTCCCCATGTGCACAAGGTCGTGCCTCCTCACTCCCCATGTGCACAAAGTCGTGCCTCCTCACTCCCCATGTGCACAAGGTCGTGCCTCCTCACTCCCCATGTGCACAAGGTCGTGCCTCCTCACTCCCCATGTGCACAAGGTCGTGCCTCCTCACTCCCCATGTGCACAAGGTCGTGCCTCCTCACTCCCCATGTGCACAAGGTCGTGTCATGGGCAGTGACACAGTGGAACAACTGAAGGCTCTCAGGGGGTGGGTAGTGGCACCCAAGTCACAGGGGTGGGAAGTCCCACAGGAAGAGGCGACGGCGACGTCGTGGACCTCCGCCCCCCCCCCCAAGACACCACCAATTTTTAATTTTGATTGATAGACTATATATATATAAACCATAAACCCCTAGAATGTGTAAGGAAGCGATTTGTGGGAATTTTTAAATTGTACAGTCCACTGTAAACATTATAGTTTGCTATCGAAAAATATAAATTATTGTATAATATAAATTACTATACAAATTAATATAAATCTCACAAATCATTTTCCCCACATCTTGTTGGTTGGGGAAGTTGTGGCCCAGGAGAAGTTGAATTCCTGCCATTGGGGAAAGATTTTTCCAGAATGGCGACTTGGACTTCTCCACTGAGATACGGACCAACCAGGTGAACCACGACTAGTGGGTAAGGTGTCGGTGATCAGGACGGTTCTCCAGCGTAAGTGACTTGAGGTGCAGCTTGCACCTGTCTTGTTAAATCAAGTAAGATCAGTGACGGCAACATTTACATGCAATACAGGCTTATTATTAGGCTTGGGAGGTTTAGGCTTTGGTGGGTCAGTGTTGGTGTCACAGTGAGCATTTGGACACTTTTCTACGGTTTGTCCGTAAGTGTTGCAGCGCCTGCAGTAGAGTGTATAGTTAGCCTCCTTTGATCTGACATTACATGGAGAATAGCTAGACCAAAATGGTTTACTGGAATAGAAGTAAAAAACTGTGCATGAGACTATAGGCGTCAGCTAACTGTACACATGTACTGAGGTTCGTCTCTCCCTAATCAGCAAGATTCAGTCGCACAAGGTTAAGAATACGTCACATAAATTCTTCCACTAAGGGGCGCCTAACAGCTGGGTGGGCAGCGCTTCGGATTCGTAGTCCTGAGTTTCCGGGTTCGATTCCCAGTGGATTCGGAAACAAATGGGCAAAATGTTTCTTTCACCCAGATGCCCCCTGTTCACCTAGCAGTAAATAGGTACCTGGGAGTTAGACAGTTGCTACGGGCTGCTTCCCGGGGGGATGTGTAACAAAAAGGAGGCCTGGTCGAGGACCGGGCCGTGGGGACGCTATGCCCCGAAATCATCTCAAGATAACCTTAAGATAGACGATAATGAGAGTTATCAAGAGCTCAGATGAATTTATTGGTGCTGATTGTAGCCACTTCATAAAATATCTACCTTTTGTTTGCACGTATTCAAAATAAGTTTGAGCATTGGTTGTTACATCGTCCCTGAAGCGTCAGAGAACACTGTATCAGAGATCCGCGGTTGTTCAACACCCTCCCAGTGAGCATAAGAAATATTGCCCAAACAACAGTGGACATCTTCAAGAGGAAACTAGATTGTTTCCTCCAAGGAGTGCCGGACCAGCCGGGCTGTGATGGGTATGTGGGCCTGCAGGCCGCTCCATGCAACAGCCTAGTGGACCAAACTCTCGCAAGTCAATCCTGGCCTCGGGCCGAGTTTGGGGAGTAGAAGAACTCCCAGAACCCCATCAACCTTCTGTTTTAACACACCGTAACCTGTGTGGGTGGCAAGAGTACCGAGTGTCAAGGCGGCTCTTCCTCTGAGAAGTACTGATCATTGGTTCCTAGGCCAGTGTAGCGGGGTTAAAAGGGCTTCGAGCGATGTTAAAAATGAGTCTACCTCCGTCTCTACAAAAGGCGGCAGTTATTTTAATACAATTTGAAGGGTCGAAACATACCAGTAAGTTGGCTTCAGCTTGCTGGCGCTGCTCGAAGTGGGTGGTTACCAATCCCCACTGCTGCCGTCGGAAGTCAAGAGCGGCGGCTGCTTTCTCTCGTTCTACGCGTAAGATTATTTCAGCTTCATTTTCTTCTTGTCGTTGTTTGAGTTCAATTTCTTGAGCTAGGATCTGGAGTCGTTCTTGTTCTCGTTGACGTTGAAGTTCAGCGTCTTGTTCTTGGAGCCGGAGTTTCTCTTGTTCACGTTCTAATGCTGCTTGTTTTTGTTCTCGTTTATGTTGAAGTTCACCTTTCATGATTTTTTTGTATTGTTGCCGCCGGAGGGTGCTAGTGTATTGTGCACCCCATACTCATCCCGTGAGCAGCAGCGCAAAAAGCATTACAGAGGGCACAAAAGGTCTTTATCAGACCTCAACGGATATTATTACGTAGACAATTTCATTTATCCTTCACATCTTATAATTACAATGTCAGAAAGTTACAGAGAATGTTCTATTTCAAAAGCTTTATATATTTACAGTAAGTCATTATACATTAATGGAAGGTTTTATCGCTAATACATTGGCAATAATACATAATACATTGTTTGAGCAATGGAGATATTACAGTCATAGGGTAGCAGCTGTTTATTATTAGTCTTCACAATACACTACTTGTTTCTCAATCTCATATGTCGTTTATCTGCTGGGAGCGAAATATGGATAGTGTAAGGATTTCAGGTATTTTATTCATGGTAATAAGATGGGTTGCCATATCATACAACGAGAGTTTAGATTTATCTCTAAATGGCTCAGTTTTAAAACAATCCAAGATATAGTGTTCGAGTGTGTGTCCCTGTCTTTGTCCACACAGTATACACTTCATCTTGATGCCAATACAAGCCCAACTGCCAGAGATACTTGCAGACATGTCTCATTCGAGCTGTGGCAAACTGTTTATTGCTCTTAGCGAGGAAAGGGAGTCGGAAATATTTACGCTGTCTACTTCAGTGTTGTCAATAATTTCGAGTGCTACCAATATTGCTACCAACTCAGCTTGCATTGTGGACGCCCAGTTACTAATTCTTATATTCCTTGAATTATGCTGCCATCGGGCTGATGAACAATAACAGCACTTCCTGCCCTCCCTCTAGCTGTATTGAGTGATCCGTCAGTGTATATGGTCTGTGCGAAATATGGATACAGTTATTAATTATATTTATTATATACACTTTTTTTAAGTTTAAATATTGTGAATATGTTTTTTGGTGCTTAATTTAGCAGCAAGCTGAGCATGAGGGGTTGTTTGTGATTAGTTTCTTGGTGGGGTATGCAGGGGTCAGGATGTCAAAAGATACTATCTGCCAGGGTGGAAGTAAGTGCTGTACTCTTTCAGCTGTATATTCATCGTGCAGTCCAATCATTTTAATATGAGTGGCTGTTCTTTGAATCCGTTTAGACTCACTGGTTCCATTACGTATGTGTTCTAACAGTTCAACTGACACAATGATGCTTCCCTTCTGCTTACTTATTTCGTTTTCTTTCGTCGTCGGTGGAGGCTTCAAGTCGGGCTAACTTGATGGTAATTTTAATGAGCGCTTAGGAATGATTTGTCGGCAACTTGATATTGTTCCATTTGTTTTGAAGTGATGAGATCATTATTGTCCAGATGATCTAAGAACAGATTGAAAATGTCTGACTTGGTGGAGCCATGCGGCTCAGATAGGTGATAATCTGAGGCTAGTGTTAATAACTCAGCTCTGCTCAGTTGCGCGCCCTAAATTCTGAATGCAGTGCGCATTTCCCCACTGTATCGCCACGCTGAGGCGCTGGAAAAGAAAGCTGGCAGCTCTAGGGTCCCTTGTTGTTTCAATGAGCCTAGAACCCAGTTCCTTCAAAAAACTGGTAGCACTTTTACCCCAGGCGCCGAGTGTCTCAGTAGCAATGGGGACAAAATTGTAGTGGTGATCCAATTCTCTATACTTACGGGATTTGGCTGCTTCCCTGTGAGTGGCAGCGCCACCTGGTTGTGCAACACTGAGGTCAATGTAGGTGTTAGCCAGGGTTGATATGCACGTGTAGTCCCATACCAACTGCTTGCCATTCTTCCAGGGGTTCACTGTGATACCATCCGGGTGACCAATAAGAGCATCAGAGTTACGGGGCGTTAGGTAACGGGGCTCTCTTTCAGCTGGGCATTCAGCTGTGGTGAGGCTTCTCTTGATGATGCCGTTAACTTTACTGTGCCTCGAGTGCCATCCCCCTGTGCTTTGGCAGAGTAGGCCATGGTGGCCGTACCTGTCAGCCACCACCTCGCCGCAAATACACATATATCTGGTGTTGATTGGGGCAGCAAGGTGGAGGGCCACAGCAATTCGGAGGGCGTGTGGTGTGAGACGCGTGCCAGTTGCAGACATTGGGGTTGCTAACAGGAAATCCCCTGCATGTGGGGCTGCTACTGCTGTGAGGCGAGCAATGTCGTGCTGTGTTGTTGCAGCACCCAGGCACTCTGCAGCAACTTGGTCTACAATGGGGTCATCCCAGCTGGATTGCTTGTGGGCTTTTGGGGATGGTGGTTGAGGTGATTGGCCTGCACGATATATATATATATATATATATATATATATATATATATATATATATATATATATATATATATATATATATATATATATATATATATATATATATATATATAATATATATATATATATATACATATATATATATATATATATATATATATATATATATATATATATATAAATATATATATATATATACATATATATATATATATATATATATATATATATATATATATATATATATATATATATATATATATATATATATATTAGTATATTTTGGTAGCAGTCTTTCCTGTAGACATATATTATTAAATATGACCGAAAAAGTAAGATTAATAATTCTAACACGAATTTTCTCAATCTTTCGTACATTTCGTTTCACTGTTGGAGGTAAATCAAAAATCAATTCTCCAAAATTCATTTTTATTTCTAATCTGACGCGACACGAGCGCGTTTCGTAAAACTTATTACATTTTCAAAGACTTTAGTTCACAAATACACAACTGAATAGAACTTACGCATCTCCGTTTTTATATCCACATTTGAGTGAGGTGGAAGGGGTGATGTGGCATTAACACAAGACAGAACAAGATGTGGTATTAATAGGGTATTAATTTCATCAACACAAGACAGAACAAGAGTATTAATAGGGTATTAATTTCATCAACACAAGACAGAACACGAAACAATGGATATTGAATAGAAGTGTTTGTAGAAAGCCTATTGGTCCATATTTCTTGATGCTTCTATATTGGAGCGGAGTCTTGAGGTGGGTAAAATATAGTTGTGCATTAATTGGCTGTTGATTGCTGGTGTTGACTTCTTGATGTGTAGTGCCTCGCAAACGTCAAGCCGCCTGCTATCGCTGTATCTATCGATGATTTCTGTGTTGTTTACTAGGATTTCTCTGGCGATGGTTTGGTTGTGGGAAGAGATTATATGTTCCTTAATGGAGCCCTGTTGCTTATGCATCGTTAAACGCCTAGAAAGAGATGTTGTCTTGCCTATATACTGGGTTTTTTGGAGCTTACAGTCCCCAAGAGGGCATTTGAAGGCATAGACGACGTTAGTCTCTTTTAAAGCGTTCTGTTTTGTGTCTGGAGAGTTTCTCATGAGTAGGCTGGCCGTTTTTCTGGTTTTATAGTAAATCGTCAGTTGTATCCTCTGATTTTTGTCTGTAGGGATAACGTTTCTATTAACAATATCTTTCAGGACCCTTTCCTCCGTTTTATGAGCTGTGGAAAAGAAGTTCCTGTAAAATAGTCTAATAGGGGGTATAGGTGTTGTGTTAGTTGTCTCTTCAGAGGTTGCATGGCTTTTCACTTTCCTTCTTATGATGTCTTCAACGAAACCATTGGAGAAGCCGTTATTGACTAGGACCTGCCTTACCTGGCTGGTCCAGGTAAAGCAGAACTGCCAGGTACCTGGCAGAAAGACCTGGCTTTCTACAAACACTTCTATTCAATATCCATTGTTTCGTGTTCTGTCTTGTGTTGATGAAATTAATACCCTATTAATACTCTTGTTCTGTCTTGTGTTGATGAAATTAATACCCTATTAATACCACATCTTGTTCTGTCTTGTGTTAATGCCACATCACCCCTTCCACCTCACTCAAATGTAGATATAAAAACGGAGATGCGTAAGTTCTATTCAGTTGTGTATTTGTGAACTAAAGTCTTTGAAAATGTAATAAGTTTTACGAAACGCGCTCGTGTCGCGTCAGACTAGAAATAAAAATGAATTTTGGAGAATTGATTTTTGATTTACCTCCAACAGTGAAACGAAATGTACGAAAGATTGAGAAAATTCGTGTTAGAATTATTAATCTTACTTTTTCGGTCATATTTAATAATATATATATATATATATATATATATATATATATATATATTTCATTGAATATGACCGCATATTCTGTATTTATTATTTTCTGGTTTAGGGCTTCTATCCCTCTAACTATTTTCTTAGCATCAGGGCTTAATTGAAATAGGAGTTCTCCAAAACTCATTTTCGTACTTTTAAGGTGAAGAAAAGAAGTGATTTACTAAAGAGTGTATTACACTTATTTGTATAATTTGCACGACGTTTCGAACCTCCATGGTTCATTCTCAAGTGAACAGATCTTACAATACTAGTTGATTTTATACCCGCATTAGGTCAGGTGATAATACAATGAAGGTGAAAACATGGGGGGATACATAAGGGATAAACATAGGGGCTGCAGAAGGCTTATTGGCCCATACGAGGCATCTCCTATCTAAACACAAAGATTAATCCAGTGTAATTGGCCTGTTATGTTGGACATTGTCTTCTGTGTTGGCATCGATATGTTCTTGTCTTGTCCTTACTCTCATGGTGGGTAGAGTAAATAGTTCCGTGATTTGGGTGTTCATGGTAGGTCGCTCTATTCTTATGTGAATTGCCTCAAGAATTTGTAATCTTCTTGAATCTTGGGTTTTGTCTATTATGCAAGTATTCTTGTTCAACATTTCTCTTGTTAGAGTAATGTCATGGGCTTGTCTCATGTGATTCCTAGGGGCACCAGATTGAAGATGGCATGTCAAACGCCTCGTCAGCTTGGTCGACGTCATACCTATGTACTTACATTGAAGGTTACATCCTTCGTGGGGGCAAGTGTACATGTATACAACGCTTGACTGCTGTAGAGGGTTCTCCGTCGGCTTCGGGCTGTTTTTGATAAGGAGTTCGGAAGTCTTCTTGGTTTTGTAGAATATTATCAGGTTTATGTTTTGGTTAGGAGTAGTGCTTTTTACTCCTTTACGGATTATTTCTTTCATTATTCTTTCCTCTTTTATATGTTCACTGTGCATGGTTGATTTGTAATATAATTTTATTGGGGGTGTTGTGGTTTAGGGCTTCTATCCCTCTAACTATATCAAAGTATACACCAATATATATATATATATATATATATATATATATATATATATATATATATATATATATATATATATATATATATATATATATATATATTTATATATATATATATATATATATATATATATATATATATATATATATATATATATATATATATATATATATATATATATATATATATATATATATATATATATATATATCGTCAGCACTTTCTCTCCAACGCTGCGACTTGGAGAGAAATCACTCTAATTTATACCTTTAAATACCGGTATAAAGTTGCCTTTATATAGTTGCACTCTAATTTATACCTTCTTTATGTATACACTTCAGTCATGTCACGCCTCACGCTTCGTCTTTCATGATAATAATGTTAATCTTGTTTAATCTCTCTTCATAAAGGAAGTTTCTCATTTCTGGGATTATATATGTCACCTTTTTTATGAGATCGAGTGAACCATTAGCCATTCTATAGTATGGACACCAAAAACTAAGCTGCTTATACCTAATGGGTCCTTCAAGGCTATTGGTATAGCTGAACTATAAAAGATGTGTTGATAACACCTTTAGAAATATATCATTAATGACCTGTGATAACCATCTTCGTTACCTGAAACCAAACCTGAAACTCCTTGTTGACTTGGTGCTAACTAGGAGTTTCTCCAGTTATTATATATAGTGTTACCTGGGAACCTCTATAATATATTCGGCAATCAGGAGCATGTTGAAATAGGAAGAAATACATGAATCCGTAACAAATGTCACATTCGCCAACAATATTTTCAGCCGAGCAAACCGGCGGCATCCTCATTAGAGTCCCAGGCTCCTCAAAGTCCCTGGCTCCTGTGAGTGTTTGACTCCTGAGAGTCCCTGACTCCTGAGAGTCCCTGGCTCCTGAGTGTGCCTGGCTCTAGAGAGTCCCTGGGCCAGATTCACGATGGTACTCACGAAGGTTTTTCTTCTTAGCTACGAATGTTTTCCTTCTTAGCGCCTTCGTGGCGGCTACGTCGGTATTCAGGTAGCTACACTAAATCGAAAAACCTTCATAAGTTTGGTCTGGGATCTAAGTGTGGTGTCGACCACTCGTAGCTTTACATAAACTGGATATAACTAAATTTTTCTCTACTACATAACACTGTGATCGATTTTAAGATTTTGGAACAAAAACAAAAGATTATAGCAATTGAATCTCGTGAAGAGGAGTCCTTCGTGTTAGTTATATATGTAATCTCTGCTTGAAACTTTAAGTAAATATGTCTTTTATGATATTAGAATTAGTTTTATAGTAGCAAGATATTATACCAGTAGTTATTAAGTAAATAAACACTGGTGAACATGAAATATGAGAGAAGGTGATGAGACATGCCTGATGGGATCATTTACTATCGCCAAACGCTCCTGTTCACCTATTAGTAAGGGTGTACCTTACCTATACATACCCATTTCTAATTTATTTAGTTTTGTTTTATTTTGAAATTAAATCTGGGTGAGACATAAAATAAAAATACGCTGCACAAATGACGTTAGGTAAGGAGAAGGGTAAAAATGTCAAAAACTTTATTCATTGAATACTTAAAGCTATAATTATGACTATATGGACTATTAAAAAAGAGAGAGGGAAGTAGGGGTCCAAGACCTCTTCCTGTTACACAATTTGGGTGTGGAACAAGTAATTATCAAAAGAAGGCACCATTCCGGGAAGTCTATGTAGCAGTAAGGCAGTGAGGTGAGGCAGCTACTTATTTGAGAAATGCTTATTTTTTTTACCTTATAAGCTAAGGCAGCTTATTTTATTTGAGGAATACTCAGCTGATTCCTCTACATTTAGCATGGAACAAATTTGTGTCCAAGACCTCTGCCTCTTATACAATTTGGCTGTGTGTAACCAAACTAGAAGTGCTCTACAAATCAAGGGACCCAGAATGTGGAATGACCTCCCGAACCATGTCAAAGACTGTACCTCTCTCAACCAGTTTATGAGTAAAACTAAGTACTACCTAATTAACTCCATGTAACCTACCTTACCCCTTAAATCTCAACCCATGTCTCGCTGTTTTTTAAATAACGCTGTTCACCAACGTGTACAATTGCTGATTTGTGCTATGTTACCCCCCCCCCCTTTTTTTTAATCCTTCTTTCAGCACAATTTATATCTAATCCCGATTACTATTAAGTTTTAGTCTAAGTGTTTTTTTCCCCCACACCTTGCCCGGAAGCTATGAGTATTAGTGGCTTTAGGTATTGTAAGTACTAGCTCTGTCTATAAATCCAACATTATGTTTGTAAATCAACTGTATGTACTTTTCCTGAATAAAATTTATTTATTATTATTTATATATTAATCAGTAAGTAGGTATTAAAAGAAGGCACCAAGATGGGAAGGCTATGTAGCACCATTGTGTGTAACAATAAACCCATTTTTTTTAACAAATAATGCACCTGTATGGTAAAACAAATCATGTCAGCTGTAAAAATATTGATGTAGTTATTTAAATAAAAATATATAATGAAAGAATTATTACTGGTTTATTTTTATCCTATCTTTTTGTACTGTACAGTATATCCAAGGAAGTTAAAGTTTGAGACATAATGCACAATTTAATGATTGATTAAAAAATTATTAGCATGGATTAGCAGTTCAAAAGAAATATGACTATTACATATCAACATGAGATCTTAATGATCCATGGTTAACATGAATTAATAAGGATAATACAGTACTTGTAATAATACAAACTATAATTTAAAATCTTTATTACTGATTTTTTTATTAAGATTAGGTATACACAGCAATGTGGTGCTACCCTATTCTATATGGAATATTACACAGTGTAGATAAAAAACTAGCTATAAGTTTATCTAATACTCCCATCTCACAGGATGGTTAGACATACATGGAATCAAGGTACAAAATACCAGCCTCAATACAAAAAAAAATCAACTCTGACTAAACAACTCTTCACGATTTTCACAAGAGGTAAGCACTGAATCATGGGAACATTATATTATAATTACTCTTACCAGTTTCTACAAGACTCCTCTCAAACAATATATTTGTTTGAGAGTGTACACCGCATGTTTAGGTATACACTGCAATGTGCTGCTTCCCTATTTTGTATGAAGGACCACACAGTGTAGATAAAAAAACAGCTACAAGCTCATCCAACATCCTGACCTCACAGGATGGCCAGTCATACATGGAATCAGGAGAGAACAAAATACTTAAGGCTGATCTATTAGCCTCCACTGGTAAAATTTGGGTGCAGTACAAGAATATCTTCCAATATTCCTGAGTGTATGAAGTACTTACAGAGCTCAAAGTACCTCATACCATTTGGTATGAAGTCGCTCATAACAGGGCAATCACAGATATAGTATTGGAGAGTATGTCCTCTCAAGTAGGACTGAAAACATGTTTTTTCCACCAAGAGAGTTATAAGCCCATGGAACCGTCTACCCACTGAAGCCGTAAATGCCAAATTCCAGCCAAAAAATATCATTAAGACAATTGGCAGGCCCTTCAACAAGCCGCCGGCTTTCTGTCCTCGTCGAGGCCACTAGATAGTTAGTGGCCCTTGGGTAAATTCAGTAAATATATACAATAATTGTCAGCGAATCTTCCGAGCAACAAGGACAGCTACACAGTATCTCTTAGAATAACGTAGGTAAACAACAAATGTAACATATTTGTTTACTACAATGTCGGTGCTGGCTGTAGAAGTTGAAAAAACATAGTTTTATTTCGAAATATACTAATTTAAAAGAAAATTCGACGTAAATAGGAGGCAGTAGAGCTCCGATAAGCCAGCGCTAAATCTTCAATATGAAGAATGTTGCCTGCTCTCTGATTGGCCAAACGAAACACAGTAGTGACCTCTATCGGCATGCAGGTGAACCAGACCCAGAACCCAGAACCTTCCTAAGTGGACCTACATGAATCGCACCTAAGCATCTTCTTAGGGTACACACAGGAACCTTCGTCGCAAACCCACTTACGAAGAAATACATGGAGCTCCGTGAATCTAGGTCCCTGACTCCAGAGAGTCCCTGGCTCCTGAGAGTCCCTGGCTCCTGAGAGTCCCTGACTCCAGAGAGTCCCTGGCTTCTGAGAGCCCCTGGCTCCTGAGAGTCCCTGGCTCCTGAGAGTCCCTGACTCCAGAGAGTCCCTGGCTTCTGAGAGCCCCTAGCTCCTGAGAGTCCCTGGCTCTAGAGAGTCCCTGACTCCAGAGAGTCACTGGCTCCTGAGAATCCATGGCTCCTAAGAGTTCTGAGAGTTAAGAACAGCCCTCTCGGATCCTCGGGAACAGCCCGCTAGGAGCCTCGGGAACAGTCAGCTCGGAGCCCTGAGAACAGCCTGCTCGGAGCCCTGACAACAACCCGCTCGAAGCCCAGAGAACAGTCCGCTCGGAGCCCTGAGAACAGCCCACTTGGAGCCCTGAGAACAGCCCACTTGGACCCTGTGGAACAGCTCGCTCGAAGCCTCGGGAATAATCAGCTGGGAGCCCTAAGAACAGCCCACTCGGAGCCTGTGGAACAGCTCGCTAGGAGCCCTGAGAACATCTGGCTCGGAGCCTGTGTAACAGCTCGCTCAGAACCCTGAGAACATCCCGCTCGGAGCCTGAGGAACAGCTCGTTCGGAGCTTCGGGAACATTCCGCTCGGAACCTGGGGAACAAACCGCGCGGAACCCCGGGAACAGCCCGCTTGGAGCCCTGAGAACAGTCCGCTCAGACCCCCGGGAACATCCAGCACGGAGCCTGGGGAACATCCAGCACGGAGCCTGGGGAACATCCAGCACGGAGCCTGGGGAACATCCAGCACGGAGCCTGGGGAACATCCAGCACGGAGCCTGGGGAACATCCAGCACGGAGCCTGGGGAACATCCAGCACGGAGCCTGGGGAACATCCAGCACGGAGCCTGGGGAACATCCAGCACGGAGCCTGGGGAACATCCAGCACGGAGCCTGGGGAACATCCAGCACGGAGCCTGGGGAACATCCAGCACGGAGCCTGGGGAACATCCAGCACGGAGCCTGGGGAACATCCAGCACGGAGCCTGGGGAACATCCAGCACGGAGCCTGGGGAACATCCAGCACGGAGCCTGGGGAACATCCAGCACGGAGCCTGGGGAACATCCAGCACGGAGCCTGGGGAACATCCAGCACGGAGCCTGGGGAACATCCAGCACGGAGCCTGGGGAACATCCAGCACGGAGCCTGGGGAACATCCAGCACGGAGCCTGGGGAACATCCAGCACGGAGCCTGGGGAACATCCAGCACGGAGCCTGGGGAACATCCAGCACGGAGCCTGGGGAACATCCAGCACGGAGCCTGGGGAACATCCAGCACGGAGCCTGGGGAACATCCAGCACGGAGCCTGGGGAACATCCAGCACGGAGCCTGGGGAACATCCAGCACGGAGCCTGGGGAACATCCAGCACGGAGCCTGGGGAACATCCAGCACGGAGCCTGGGGAACAGTCCACTCGGAGCTTGTGAAACAGCTCACTCGGAACCCTGAGAACATCCCGCTCGGAGCCCCGGGAACATCTCACTCGGAGCCTGTGGAACAGCTCGCTCGGAGCCTCGGGAACAGCCCACTCAGATCATCCCCGGGAACATTTCGCTCGGAGCCTGTGGAACAGCTCGCTCGGAGCCTCGGGAACAGCCCACTCAGATCATCCCCGGGAACATTTCGCTCGGAGCCTGTGGAACAGCTCGCTCGGAGCCTCGGGAGCATCCCACTCGGAGCCTGTCGAACAGCTCGCTGAGAGCCCCGGGAACAGCTCGCTCGGAGCCCCGGGAACAGCTCCCTCTGAGCATGTGGAACAGCCCGCTCGGAGCCTAGGGAACAGCTCGCTCGGAGCCTGGGGAACAGCTCGCTCGGAGCCTATGGAACAGCCCGCTCGGAGCCTGTGGAACAGTCCGCTCGGAGCCTGTGGAACAGTCTGCTCGGAGCCTGTGGAACTGCTTGCTCAGAGCCTCGGGAACAGACCGGTCAAAGTCTCTGAACAGCTCACTCGCAGCCTGTGGAACAGCCCGCACGGAGCCTCGGGAACAGCCCGCTCGGAGCCCTGAGAACAGCCCGCTCGTAGCCTGGGGAACAGTCAGCTCGGAGCCCTGGGAACAGCCCGCTCGGAGCCTGGAGAACAGTCAGCTCGGAGCCTCGGGAACTGTCTGCTCGGTGACCCGCAAACAGTCCGCTCGGAGCCCTGGGAACAGCCCGCTCGGAGCCTGGGGAACAGTCAGCTCGGAGCCCTGGGAACAGCCCGCTCGGAGCCTGGGGAACAGTCCACTCGGAGCCTGGGGAACAGTTGCTCGGAGCCTGGGGAACAGTCTGCTCGGTGCCCCGCAAACAGTCCGCTCGCAGCCCCGCAAACAGTCTGCTCGGAGCCTCGGGAACAGTCTGCTCGGTGCCCCGGGAACAGCCCGCTCGGAGCCCAAGGAACAGCCCGCTCGGAGCCTAGGGAACAGCCCGCTAGGCGCCTCTGCAACAGCCCACTCGGAGCCCCGGGAACAGTCCGCTCGGAGCCTCGGGAACAGTGCGCTCGGAGCCCCGGGAACAGCCCACTCAGAACCTCTGGAAAAATCCGCTCGGAGCCTGGGGAACAGCCCGTATGGAGCCTGGGGAACAGTCCGCTCGGAGCCTCGGGAACAACCCGCTCGGAGCTCCGGGAACAGCTCGCTCGGAGCCTAGGGGAACAGCCTGCACGGAGCCTAGGAGAACAGCCCACTCGGAGCCTCACATAAACATCATCACCTCGCAGCTTATTGTATTATACAACAGTTCCCTTTATTGTTGGTAATTTTCCTACCGATCATTTTAACAACCAAAACATGGCTACTGCTGTAAAATACACATGTGTATATTTAGTGAATAAGAGAACATGTGCAACATATGTGTGCAATATTGACCCAGGTTGCAGGAGCCGGCGCGTGTAATCTGGGTGTGGAGCTGCAACTTTAAAATGCGCAGGAAAAATATGTTGAGGCAATATATTGGCGGTGGACCCGCGCTCCTCTCGCTGCTGAGTGTGTTCAAGGTGTGTCTGTCTGTCTGTGTGTCTTACCTGTAAGATAATCAACTCATCCGCCTGTTAAGATAGTAGTTTTTGTAACTATCTGCACCATAGTACAGATATTGACTTACTAAATAATAAGTAGAATTTGGTAATCGTCACGTTATTGAGTCTGAAATAAATTAAGCTAAAAACTAACTTCAATATTCTAATGCTTAGTAGCACACACTATATTAGGCCTCACATGGTGTGAATTAAGCTTAGGAAGGCTATGTTAGATTAGCTTGTCTTAGCAACATAAGAACAAAACCTTTTCCAGTTTGTCCAAATTCAACAGTACAGATTACCACTTTCTAATTGCGTTGTATGTCGGTATATGTACTATGGTCCTCAACGTTACTATAAGAACCACAAAAACAGGAGGACAAGCTGAAGAAAATGTACATTTCGTTGTTAAAGATTCGCTACCTGGAATAAAAAGTCACAAGCAGCACGGGCTATAGTGAGCCCGTACCTTTCGGTCCAAGAAGGTGGTTGATAAAAACATGAATTGATGTTATTAAATGAATTAAGATCACTTGTGACTTTCTTAATAGTCCCACAAACACGCGACGGATGTCAACTACACCATTACTGGCGGCTAGGACGGAGTCTCCTTACACTACACAGGCCAAGGGAAGGGAGGAACACTCGGGAAGTGCAAGTGGTTGGGCCGTTAGTGTAGCTAGATCTTAACTGACTCGCGCATTCCTGCTGTGAGAAGTTAATGTTAGTAAGGATGTAATGATGAGGATTTAAGGCTCGTCAGAGACAAGCAACCCACTAAGTCTGCCAGTACCATCATCAACCCACTAAGTCTGCCAGTACCATCATCAACCCACTAAGTCTGCCAGTACCATCATCAACCCACTAAGTCTGCCAGTACCATCATCAACCCACTAAGTCTGCCAGTACCATCATCAACCCACTAAGTCTGCCAGTACCATCATCAACCCACTAAGTCTGCCAGTACCATCAACAACCCACTAAGTCTGCCAGTACCATCATCAACCCACTAAGTCTGCCAGTACCCTCATCAACCCACTAAGTCTGCCAGTACCATCATCAACTCACTAAGTCTGCCAGTACCATCAACAACCCACTAAGTCTGCCAGTACCATCATCAACCCACTAAGTCTGCCAGTACCATCATCAACCCACTAAGTCTGCCAGTACCATCATCAACTCACTAAGTCTGCCAGTACCATCAACAACCCACTAAGTCTGCCAGTACCATCATCAACCCACTAAGTCTGTCAGTATCATCATCAACCCACTAAGTCTGCCAGTACCATCATCAACCCACTAAGTCTGCCAGTACCCTCATCAACCCACTAAGTCTGCCAGTACCATCATCAACCCACTAAGTCTGCCAGTACCATCATCAACCCACTAAGTCTGCCAGTACCATCATCAACCCACTAAGTCTGCCAGTACCATCATCAACCCACTAAGTCTGCCAGTACCATCATCAACCCACTAAGTCTGCCAGTACCATCATCAACCCACTAAGTCTGCCAGTACCATCAACAACCCACTAAGTCTGCCAGTACCATCATCAACCCACTAAGTCTGCCAGTACCATCATCAACCCACTAAGTCTGCCAGTACTATCAACAACCCACTAAGTCTGCCAGTACCATCATCAACCCACTAAGTCTGCCAGTACCATCATCAACCCACTAAGTCTGCCAGTACCATCATCAACCCACTAAGTCTGCCAGTACCCTCATCAACCCACTAAGTCTGCCAGTACCATCATCAACTCACTAAGTCTGCCAGTACCATCAACAACCCACTAAGTCTGCCAGTACCATCATCAACCCACTAAGTCTGCCAGTACCATCATCAACCCACTAAGTCTGCCAGTACCATCATCAACTCACTAAGTCTGCCAGTACCATCAACAACCCACTAAGTCTGCCAGTACCATCATCAACCCACTAAGTCTGTCAGTATCATCATCAACCCACTAAGTCTGCCAGTACCATCATCAACCCACTAAGTCTGCCAGTACCCTCATCAACCCACTAAGTCTGCCAGTACCATCATCAACCCACTAAGTCTGCCAGTACCATCATCAACCCACTAAGTCTGCCAGTACCATCATCAACCCACTAAGTCTGCCAGTACCATCATCAACCCACTAAGTCTGCCAGTACCATCATCAACCCACTAAGTCTGCCAGTACCATCATCAACCCACTAAGTCTGCCAGTACCATCAACAACCCACTAAGTCTGCCAGTACCATCATCAACCCACTAAGTCTGCCAGTACCATCATCAACCCACTAAGTCTGCCAGTACTATCAACAACCCACTAAGTCTGCCAGTACCATCATCAACCCACTAAGTCTGCCAGTACCATCATCAACCCACTAAGTCTGCCTTAGTGGGTTGTAAATGATCAAAAGGCCATTTTCAGAAAATAGTCATATAAATTTTGTTAAGGAAAATTGAATTCTTAGCCATGACCTTTATATCCATTTACGGCTCTTTTATCAGTAAAAGACCTAAAGTATTCAGAGACCAGTTGAAGATCCAAATTTTTTAAAGACTATTTTTAGTCCAAAATATTGTCAGAGACCAGTTTAAGCCCAAATTTTGACAGAGACCTTTTTAAGACAAAAGTTATGACATAGTCCAGTTAAAGACCGAAATTAGTCAGAGACCACTTGAAGACCGAATAATTACAGTGACCATTTTTAAACCAAAATATTGTCAGAGACCATTTTAAACCGGAAATATTCAGAGTCCAGTTAAAGACAGAAATTAATCAAAGTCCAGTTTGAGATAAAATTGGACAGAGTCCAGTTTAATACCAAAATGTGACAGAGGCCGCATTTATAAGTGCATATTTACTACTAATAGCCCAATTTTAGCCCAATTTAAAACAGTCATATTTCAGAAGTAGCAAGAAAAGAAAATCTTTGTACTGAGTTCTAGCTCCTAAGCCCCGCCTGAGTTCCCTCTCGTATCTTCTTTAGTATCTAACCAAATCTCCTTAGATTTAAAGCATAGTTATTTCTGGTGTAGTAAATAAGATAAGTACAGTTAGTGAGTTTCAATTCTTGTCCTCCTCCTTATCAATTTCCCTGAAATTTAAAACTGCTGTATTTCAGACGTTACCCAATACAAAAATTCAGTTACCGAGCTCCATCTCCCGTCCTCCACCTTAGTTCCTGCTCACAACTATACTATTATCCATCAACTTCCCTGAAATTTAAAGCAGTCATACCTCTAAGTAAAAAAGCACAGTTACCCGAGTTTCAGCTCTTGTCCTCCTCCTTAGATGACTCCTCAAAATTCACTAATATCAGTCAAATGTTCCTAAAATTTAAAACATTCATATTTCAGACGTAGTAAATAAAATCAAAGCAGGTACCGAGCGCCAACTCCCGTCCTTCACTTTAGTTCAATATTCATCAAACTCAGTATTTCAGATCAAGACCCGCTGTAGCCTATCACCTTATCAAGGTAAACATATCCTCTCCTTCAATGTCCTTTGTTTACTCATCTATGTAAATAATCATTCACAAGGTAATAATAATTACACGGTCATATCACACCTTATCTCTCCCGCCCACCTTCCTCCATGTCCCCAGACCCGCCCGCTCTCTTATCTCCCTCCCTCATCCCGTACCTTCCTCCCTTCCCTTACCTCCCCCAACTCACTTTAGCCCTTATCTTTCCCTTTCTCTCCCCCTACTCCGCCCTTCATCTCGCCCATTCCTCCAACTCCCCCGTCCCCAGATTCATTCACAACTCTGCGCCCTCAATAATATGAAATACAGCTATTACCAATAATCTTACCGTATTTGTATATTCTCTCCATATTCACTGCATTCTTCACATTATCTTCCATGTTTTATGTGTTCTTTTTCAGTCTCCAAGTTCTCTGCAAGTTCAAACCATATTTTACACCTGTTTCTCCATATTCTCCATTTTCTACCAATGTTCACAGCATGTTCTTTGTGCTCTTTGCATTCTCTTACATGTTTTCTGTGTTCTTTGTCATATTCTCCATGTTCTCAGAATAATTTTCACAACACTGTTCTTAAACAAATCCTCAATTTATAAGTACCTGCCTCAATTTATAAGTACCTGCCCGAAAAGCTTTGCGTAATAGTGGCTTTAGGCATTGTATGCACTAGCTCTATCTATAAATCCATCAATGTTTGTATCTCACCTTGTATGTATGTACTTTACTTGAATAAACATTTGATTTGATTTGATTTGAAGTAACAAATTTACCCAGGCATTTTGTTCTAATTTCTTAACTAAAATATTCGTCAATCAACTGAAAATATACACGGTCTTCATCTTATCTTGTCTTTTTGTTACTAAAATTATTCGTCGTTCAACAAAAAATAGTCACATTCATCATTTCTTAACTAAAAGTATTCGTCGATCAACTAAAAATAGTCAAGTGAAGTTCTTTCAACACTTTCTTATCAACCATTATGCCTCATTCAACTATAAAAATAGGCAAGCACATCATCTTTACATCCTTTCTCAACTAAAATAACTCTTCCCCCTTAACTAAAAATAGTCAAATGTAACTTCTTTAAACACTTTTGTAACTAACAGTATACTTCATGGAGAAAGACAAATAGTCAAAGACACTCTTCGAGACATCAATAATAAGCTAAAAGACCCTAAGAATACAATTCACGCTATCAAAAGTTATTCTCAGAGTCATCAAAGGTAATCTCAAACTCACCTTCGTTCATCAAATAAACTGTATAAGACATTTTCTTGCATAAAAGTTGTTCTTTAACTCTCCTTCGTTCATCAAAGCTGTTCTCTAAGACATCAAGTTGTTCTCTAAGACATCAAGTTGTTCTCTAAGACATCAAAGTTGCTCTCTAAGACATCTTCAAGCAATAAATAACACTCCCAAATGTAACAAACGTTGTTCTTCATTCAATAAGTAAAATAGTTATCTTTTATGCAGTAATAGCTTTAAGTAACACAGTTTCACTAAGACATTTAGTTAAACGTATTTAGTATATCACAAAACACCAAACGTTTTATGTAACTAGTTCAACTTTTTATATCAAACTTACACTTCTGTTAATAATTATTCTGTTAAAATATATTTTCTTAGCCACTTTACCTTAAAACTGTTCTCTGGACACCACTGCATAACCCTACCTAACCTAACTTACCTGTACTAGCCTACCCTAATGCAACTTATCATAACTTATCTACCTATCTCAACTTGCAAGTACATACCTAACCTTACTAACCTAACCTAACCTATTCCACTGTAACTTTCCTGGTCAAACTTACCTAACCTCTCCTAACGGATTGAACATACCATAACTTAAGTTACATAACCTAACTTACCCTAATCTTACTAACTTAATTTAACTTACCTAGCCTAACCTAGCCTAACGTACATAACATAACATAACCTAGCTAAACTTAACTTACATAACCTAACCTATCCTAACCTTACTAACTTAATGTAACTTACCTAACCTAACTTTACTAGCTTACCTAGTAACTTACCTAGTCCAACTTACCTATTCTTCCCTATCTGAGCTAACTTACCCATCCTGACCTAACCACCATACATAGCTTACTAATTTAACTTACATAACATAACTTAACTAATCTACCCTTCCTACCTAACCTCCTCCACCTTATGTAACTTACCTAACATAACTTACCCAAACTTACATAACCTAACTTACCTAGTCCAACTTACCAATTCCAACCAATCTGAGCTAACTTACCCAACCTGACTTAGCTAACTTACTTAACTTAACATACCTAATGTAACTTACTCTCCTAATTTACCTGTAGTAACAAATCCTAATGTAACTTTTAGTAACATAACTGACTAGCTCAACTTACGTAACGTAACCTAACTTATGTAACGTAACTTAACTTATCTACCCTCACCTTCCTAACCTCCCTCCACCTAACCTTTACTTAGCTTATATTCTCTAATTCTTTTCAATTAATTTATAGTAAGTCCACTTATGACATCTAGTCTTTACAAACTTTCTTAATACATTTATCAAAAGTCTTCTCATTCATCTCTCTTATCTTTGATTCCCAAGCATAGAGTTTATTTATTCAATAACCTATGTTAAGTTTTATAGTTTTCCACCAATTAACTCAGTTCTCAAATTGGAGCTTTATGCATTTCATGTGTTATTTGTTAAAGACGGCTGTTTATGCATTTTAGGGGAATCGTTAAATATAGGCATCTGTTCGTTTCAAGGAGTTAATTTATCAAATGGTCATTTATGCATTACAAAGGCTATTTATTAAAGACAGGGTGTTTATTCATGTCAGGGAAATCGCGTTGAAAAAACATTGCATGTTTTCTCTTCTTGCTTCTGTGATGGTTCGGGGTCTTGAAGTGGGTAGAATGTAATTATGTGTTAATTGTCTGTTCATTGCTGGTGATGACTTTTTGATGTGAAGTGCCTCGCTGATGTCGAGTCTCCTGTTGTCGCTGTATCAATCGATAATTTCTATGTTGCTTGTTAAGATTTCTCTGGTGATGGTCTGGTTGTGAGAGGAGATTATATGTTACTTGATGGAGCCCTGTTGTTTGTTCATTGATAATCGCCTAGAAAGAGACGGTGTTGTGTCTTGCCTAGATACTGAGATCTTTGGGTCTGACAGTCCCCAGGTTCCCAAGTGGGCATTTGAAGGCATAGACGACGTTGGTTTCCTTCAAGGCATTCTGTTTGGTGTCTAGAGAGTTCTTCATGAATAGGTTGGCAGTTGTCTTCAATCCTCTCGTTCATCCTCTTCAGGTCAGTGATCTTCTTACCAAGGACCTCATCGATGGCATTCCCTCCAAGAGGAGCACCTAGGAGTGTGCTGTCTTCAGGGTTGGTTGTATGAATATCAGGCAAAACATTCTTTATTTGCTTTATTATGTGCTGGCTGGTGGAGGTTATTTCGCACTTGGAAGAGTTCAGGGTGAGGCCTAGACTTGCTTCTTGCTCCTGAATTATTCGTATGTCGTCCAAGAGTGAGGCTGGGGAGCCGGCTAGAATACCATCGTCCAAAAACCAAATGTTGAGCTCACTGGACAGGTTATCGGTGACTTCCTTAATGACTAGGCAGAAAAGAAAAGGAGCAAGGGGGTCACCCTGTTGGACACCTTCTTGTGATTCAATTTCATGTTCCCCAAAAAGCAGAGTTAGATTCTTGCTGTAGCATGAGTTTACAAACGGGTAGAGGGAAGAAAAAAGGCGATGAACAGCACTGAGTACTGCATCCCTTCTAACCAGATTGAAAGCATTTTTGAAGTCCAGTTTTATCAGGGCTTTTTCATCCGTAATGTTGGCAATGTAGGCTCTAGCTGCATGAGCCGCTGCCTCACACCCTTGGGGAATGCCAAACCCAAGCTGTTTTGGCTTCAGCATGTCGGCTGCTGCCTGACTGACTGCTCTAGCTGCAGCCTTAGCGACGAGACGCCGGAGTGAATTGCCCACAGCTATCGGTCTGATTCCTCCATCTTTTTTCCTCAGGGCACAGAGGGTAGCGCCAAAAAAGAGAGGCCGTATGATCTCTGGTATGTTGCCAGCTACACATGTGTTGGAGAATCTAGTTAGTTCCGCCAGGAAGCCCTGTGCAATGTCTCCCAGTGAAGGGTTGAGCATTTGTTTGATGTGGTTGGGTCTTAGTCCTGTGAACCCACCTGCTGATCCTGGTGGGAAGGATAAAGCTGCTTTATGCACCATGGATTCGAGCACACACAGGGGTTCTGCTCTGATGACACCAACTAGGGGAACACTGTCGTCACGAGGAGCTCTGAGTGGATGTTTTTCTCTCAGGGCTTATGCTTTATCGGCATCCCTGGTGGCAACTGTGTCTTCACTGGTGATGATTCTGATTGCCCATATTGTATTGCTTTCTTCTATTTTCTTGCTGACTGTTGCTCTGATTTTGGTTGCCTCTTGTATTTTAATATTTTTTCAGCTTTGTCTTGTGCTTGACAAGGTACGGGCTCCATGCTGGGGCCGCATACGTCTTACATATGTGATATACAATAATCTGAATGATTCCTTACACAAGTTCTGATGTTAGCCAGCCTCGCATATGCCGCAGACGTAATTCTTTTACGTAATTTTATTTACGATCTTTCTCTCAATCCGTTTTATGAAGTACTTCATCTCCTACTCTGTATCCTGTGTCTGGCCTCCAGATTCCACCGCCTAATTTCATTACTTTGCATTTACTCGGGTTGAACTTTAGCAGCCATTTGTTGAACCATTCATTCAGTCTGTCTAGGTCATCTTGTAGCCTCCTACTATCATCCTCTGTTTCAATCCTCCTCATATTTTTTGCATCGTCAACAAACATTGAAAGAAACGAGTTTATACCTTCTGGGAGATCATTTACATATATCAGAAACAGTATAGGTCCAAGGACTGACCCCTGCGGGAATCCACTTGTGATGTCTCGCAAATCTGAGACCTCACCCCTCCAAGTGACTCGCTGTCTTCTGTTGTTTAGGTACTCCCTTATCTAATGGAGTACCTTCCTTTTCACCCCAACCTGCATCTCCAGCTTTTTCTGTGTGTGTATTCACCTATTTGTACTTGCGTGGGTTGAGCTCTGGCTCTTTGGTCCCACCTCTCAACTGTTAATCAACTGGTGTACAGGTTCCTGAGCCTACTGGTTCTCTATCATATCTACAGTTGAAACTGTGTATGGAGGTAACCTCTACCACATCACTGCCTAATGCATTCCATTTGTCAACCACTCTGACACTAAAAAATTCTTTCTAATATCTCTGTGCAGGCTCATTTGGGCACTCAATTTCCATTTGTGTCCACTAGTACCTGTGTCCCTTGTATTAAATAGCCTTTCTTTATCTATTCTGTCAATTCCTCTGAGAATCTTGTACGTGGTGATCATGTCCCCCCTAACTCTTCTGGCTTCTAGCGACGTGAGGTTTAATTCCCGTAGTCTCTCCTCGTAGCTCATACCTCTCAGCTCGGGTACTAGTCTGGTGGCAAAGCTTTGAACTTTTTCCAGTTTCGTCTTATGCTTGAATAGATATGGACTCCATGCTTGGGCTGCATACTCCAGGATTGGTCTGACGTAGGTGGTATACAAAGTTTTGAATGATCCCTTGCACAAGTATCTAAATGTCGTTCTTATGTTAGGTAACCTGGCATATGCTGCTGATGTTATCCCCTTGATATGGGCTTGAGGGAACAGGTCTGGTGTGTTATCAACCCCAGGTCTTTCTCTCTCTGGCTCTTGAAGAATTTCATCTCCCAAATGAAACCTTGTAACTGGCCTCCTGCTCCCTACACCTTTCTTCATTACATTACATTTGCTTGGATTAAACTCTAACAACCATTTGTTTGACCATTCCTTTACTTTGTCTAGGTTCTCTTGAAACCTCAAGCAGTCCTCCTGTGTATTAATCCTTCTCATAATTTTGGTATCGTCAACAAACATTGAGAGGAATGAGTCTATACCCTCCGGGAGATCGTTTACGGATATCATAAACATGATAGGGCCGAGTACAGAGCCCTATGGGACTCCACTGGTGACTTCACGCCAATCTGAGGTCTCACCCCTTACTGTAACTCTTTGCTTCCTATTGCTTAGGTACTCTCTTATCCTCTGGAGCACTTTACCTGTTACTCCTGCCTGTCTCTCCAGCTTATGTGCCAGCCTCTTATGGGGGACTATGCCAAAGGCTTTCCGAAAATCCCAAAAAATTCACTACGCCCAGCCTTCTCTTTCTCGCTTAATCTTTGTCACCTGATCGTAGAATTCTATTAAGCCAGTAAGGCAAGATTTACCCTCCCTAATTCCATGTTGGCGATTTGTCATGAAGTCCCTTCTCTCCAGATGTGTTACTAGATTTTTTCTCACGATCTTCTCCATCACTTTGCATGGCATACAAGTTAAGGACACTGGCCTGTAGTTCAGTGCATCCTGTCTGTCACCCTTTTTGTATATTGGGACCACATTAGCCGCCTTCCATATTTCTGGTACGTCTCACGTCTCCAGTGACCTACTATACACTATGGAGAGTGGCAAGCAGAGTGCCTCTGCACACTCTTTCAATATAAATGGTGAGATCCTGTCTGGAACAATAGCCTTTCTCACATCCAGATCCATCAGGTGTCTCTTGACATCATCTCTCGTGATTTCGAACCCTTCCAAGGCCGCCTGGTTTACTGACCCCCTCTCTTAGCACAGTGACCTCACCATGTTCTATTGTGAAGACCTCCTGGAACCTCTTGTTAAGTTCATCACACACCTCTTTGTCATTCTGTGTATACCTGTCCTCACCTGTTCTAAGTTTCATTACTTGTTCTTTCACTGTTGTTTTACTCCTGATGTAACTGTCGAGTACGTAGCTTTTGATCGGTCTTGGCTTTGCTTGCTATATCATTTTCATAATTTTTCTCTGCTTCTCTTCTCACACTAACATACTCATTCATGGTTCTCTGGTATCTCTCTCTGCTTATTGGTGTTCTATTATTTTGGAAGTTACTCCACGCCCTTTTGTTCTGTCTCATGCTTCCATACATGCCCTGTTAATCCATGGAATTTTTCTTTTGCTTCTCAGATTTATCCCTTTGGGCCGGGATAAACTTTTTTACAGCCTCCTGACATTTTTGGGTGACATAGTCCATCATACCCTGTACAGACATAGCTCTGAGGTCTGTGTCCCATGGTATATCCCTTAGGAAACTTCTCCTCTCCTCATAATTCCTCTTTCAGTATGCCAGCCTTTTGATTTCTAGTTCATTTTTGAGGGGAGATAAGTCCTAGCTCTAGCAAGTACTCAAAAATCATTACACTGTGATAATTCATTCCCAAGGGGACTTCCATCTTAACTTCACTTATATCCCACTCATTGAGGGGTAAATATCAGATCAAGCATAGCTGGTTCATCTTCTCCTTTCATTCTTCTCGATCCCTTGATGTGTTGGCTAAGAAAGTTTCTTGTGGCCACGTCCAGCAGCTTAGCTCTCTATGTATCTGGTCCTCCATCCGGGCCTCTGTACTCCCAATCTATCTTACCATGGTTGAAGTCCCCTATAATTAGTAGTCCAGATCCATTCCTACTAGCGAGACGCTGTTCTCTCTATTATGTTAATGGTGGCCATGTTGTTTCTGTCATATTCCTGCCTGGTCTTCTGTCATTTGGTGGGGGAGTTATATATGACTGCGACTATAATTTTTTGTTCTCTAGTTGTTATGGTAACTGTTTGTAGTCACTGAAACCTTCGCAGCCCTGAATGACCATCTCATCAAAATCCCGGCCTTTTCTTACCAGCAGAGCTACACCAACACCTCCTCTTCCTTCTCTCTCTTTCCTCACAACACAGTAGTCCTGTGGAAACACTGCATTTGTTATGGTTTTCGTTAGCTTTGTTTTTGTGAGTGTTATTATGTCTGTGTTTGTGTGTGTGTGTGTGTGTGTGTGTGTGTGTGTGTGTGTGTGTGTGTGTGTGTGTGTGTGTGTGTATGTGTGTGTACTCACCTAGTTGTACTCACCTAGTTGTGCTTGCGGGGGTTGAGCTCTAGCTCTTTGGTCCCGCCTCTCAACCGTCAATCAACAGGTGTACAGGTTCCTGAGCCTATTGGGCTCTATCATATCTACACTTGAAACTGTGTATGGAGTCAGCCTCCACCACATTGCTTCCTAAAGCATTCCATTTGTCAACCACTCTGACACTAAAAAAGTTCTTTCTAATATCTCTGTGGCTCATTTGGGCACTCAGTTTCCACCTGTGTCCCCAAGTGCGTGTTCCCCTTGTGTTAAATAAACTGTCTTTATCTACCCTATCAATTCCCTTCAGAATCTTGAATGTGGTGATCATGTCCCCCCTAACTCTTCTGTCTTCCAGCGAAGTGAGGTTTAATTCCCTTAGTCTCTCCTCGTAGCTCATACCTCTCAGCTCGGGTACTAGTCTGGTGGCAAACCTTTGAACCTTTTCCAGTTTAGCCTTATCCTTGACGTATATAGAACCCTGTGTGTTTCTGAGGGCATGATTGTGTTCGTGTGAAAGAGCATCTGTTTTCTCATGTGTGCACAAAAAGAAAGAACGCTCAAACTTCAGAATTATCCAATTTGGTCGCACGTTCCCACCCGACGCCAACCTTTCCTCAATACCAGCCCGACGCGGCTCGCTCAAGAAAATTGTGCATTTTAAGATGAGATGATCTGTAAATTGTGGCTCTTCAGGGAGACGATATTCCTCCACTATACCTCGTTTCTTTCACGGCTTCTGCGCCAATATTGCGACGGTTGGGCAAATTTTTGCTTATATGGAAACTGACTGACGTGAATTTTTACTTACTCATACATTACTGATTGTAAACATATTTGTATGGAAATATTACTGATTGTACATTTAACTTGACTGAAAATATGAAGTACCGGAAACGAGACTAAATGGAAGCATGACTGGCCAAAGATATGTGTGAATGGCAGCATGACTGGCCGAAGATATGTGTGAATGGAAGCATGACTGGCCGAAGATATGTGTGAATGGCAGCATGACTGGCCGAAGATATGTGTGAATGGAAGCAGTGAAACTGGTTTCAGCATGGTTAATGGTGTACCAGAATATTGTTAACTATTTGTATTTGCAAAAGTGAACTATCAAGAACAAAATATTACACTAATGCATCGAAGACTAGAGAACAGTAAACAACGACAGGTAGAAATGCAAAATAAACCAGTGATAACATTCTTTGGCTCGGGTGTTATGTTAGAGACATAACACCAGTGTTCGTCTGATGTAACGAATGGTTCATTGTGATGGGTATCATTGACTGTCAACTGAACATACAAACTGTGGAAATAAATTCCACTGTTTACAAATCAAGAGAATTTATATCATCGCTGCAAGTGCTCACGAGGACCAGGAGGAGTTCCTTTAAGAGCAACTTTCTACAGCTTTGGTAATGGACATATGAGTAATTTGTCGAAGCTGTCTTCACTGATGTAATCAACCTACATAAGTCGAAATAATTAGTTTGCAATATTCACTAAGGTGAAAGTGTTTTGCCCATACATTTTTTTTAAAGGAGGCTAAAATTATGATTGTATGTGATTTGTTGACCGTAATTTTAATAATTGTGCTGTAGGATAAAAACAATGTTTTACTGATTTATTCAAATTTGAAACATTAATTAATGACGCACATTCCCCTCACGATATCAAGACCACAGAGGAACACGTCACGACCCCTGAGGAGCCACTCACGACCCCTCTGTCCCTATGTCATCTGCTCCTCTAGTCGTTGAATGATCACAGTCAATGATCCACGGGACACTGCAATTGGAGAATGTTGAGCATTTAGTCTGTGCTAAATTGGAAAAGGCTGATGATAATATAATATATGTTTCATCAGGAGTGGCAGGGCATATTTTTGTGTACGTTATCTTTTTTTTTTTTTTTTTTTTTTTGAGATATATACAAGAGTTGTTACATTCTTGTACAGCCACTAGTACGCGTTGCGTTTCGGGCAAGCCCTTAATCCTATGGTCCCTGGAATACGATCCCCCGCCGCGAAGAATCGTTTTTTTATCCAAGTACACATTTTACTGTTGCGTTAAACAGAGGCTACAGTTAAGGAATTGCGCCCAGTAAATCCTCCCCGGCCAGGATACGAACCCATGACATAGCGCTCGCGGAACGCCAGGCGAGTGTCTTACCACTACACCACGGAGACTGCTATCTGGAAGACTTATCTGGAAGGTTTAGGAGCATATCATAGTGTTCGTTAACTAGGAGATAGAGGAGCATATTATAGTATACGTTTTCTGGAAATGGCAAAGAATATCATAGTGAATGTTATCTGGGAGGTGAAGAAGCATATCATAGTCTGCGTTATCAGGAAGATTGAAGAGCATATCATATTGTTTGTTAACTTTTTGTGTATTGGTAACTTTTTCGAAAATATTCAAATCATGATAACATTGTGTTGTTGCGAGTAGTTCAATGTAAGGTTCTGTGTTGCAATAATTGCATTGAGTTGTGAGTAACTGCGCCTGTAGAGTGTTGTCAGGCTCTGCAATATTTACCCAGACTGTAAACTGCTGCAGGCGTTCTGTTAATGGATTTACAACGGTTTCCAGCTCAGTAATTGTTATTCAATGTACTGAAAGTGCGGACTGTGGAGATAATATGTATTTCCTGGAAGCTCTCTTATGTTTCTCTAGAGGCGACTTTACTCAAGAGTGTTTCTATATTTAGTCTCTATATCTTACCAGATTATCCATTTGTTGCGTCTATAACTTTCTCTTATTTTGGTGTGTCTCTTGAAATTATGTTTTGTCCATTTTTGAACTATTTGTCATATTTAAAAGGTTTGTATAAAAAACTTACTTTAGCGTTTACCAACAATATTCCTTTACGGGACAGAACGTCCTCGTGAGTATCTCACAGTTTGTGGAAGGACGTTCCTGGCACATCATTTTAAAATAAATATTTACGTATAAAATTGTTTTCGCTATCGTCTATTTACTTGATTTTTTTTTTTAATTTAATTATTTTCACATACCATTTGGGTAGGTCATTCCTAGCATATTTCTATGAATATAGAACGTTATCACTACTACGCAAATGTAATTTAACTTTCCATTTGAGTGTTAGACATATGATATCAATGTATTGGCTTAGATTTTTGGCTGATTTACTATAATGGTGTAGTATGATGATATAGTCTCTCATCAGTTTTTTCTACAGTCTTTCCTTTGTTTTTACCTCACAGTAGTGTATTATTGTTGTATATTTACCTCACTGTAGTATATTATTGTTGTATATTTACCTCACAGTAGTGTATTATTGTTGTATATTTACCTCACTGTAGTATATTATTGTTGTATATTTACCTCACTGTAGTGTAGTATTGTTGTATATTTACCTCACTGTAGTATATTATTGTTGTATATTTACCTCACTGTAGTGTAGTATTGTTGTATATTTACCTCACTGTAGTGTATTATTGTTGTATATTTACCTCACTGTAGTGTAGTATTGTTGTATATTTACCTCACTGTAGTATATTATTGTTGTATATTTACCTCACTGTAGTGTAGTATTGTTGTATATTTACCTCACTGTAGTATATTATTGTTGTATATTTACCTCACTGTAGTGTAGTATTGTTGTATATTTACCTCACTGTAGTATATTATTGTTGTATATTTACCTCACTGTAGTGTATTATTGTTGTATATTTACCTCACTGTAGTGTATTATTGTTGTATATTTACCTCACTGTAGTGTATTATTGTTGTATATTTACCTCACTGTAGTATATTATTGTTGTATATTTACCTCACTGTAGTGTAGTATTGTTGTATATTTACCTCACTGTAGTGTATTATTGTTGTATATTTACCTCACTGTCATGTATTGTTGAATGAATGGATCAATCTTTAGGTCATGGCCCCGGACTGGTAATATTAATTCTGTGTATTATTTGATGTCTGTATATTAACGAGGTAATGTTATAGGTAGTTGTATGACGATCCGGCTTATAAATAGTCAAAGGCTTTTATTTGTTATTCATTGGAAATTATTTAAGTTTATTGTCTTGTTCTCTGTATTTCCGCCTTCTCAGATAATGTGCATGTATGTACTGGAGGTGAAAGGTTCAGCAGTAGGCCAGGGGGCTTTACCCATTAGCAGAGAAAAGGTTGGAACAGAAGGAGGGAAGTGGCTGAGGTTTGATGGTATCTTTAACATTTGAAACTTTTAGGTCTAAAGGCGAATTTATATGACTATCACATGTTTATAGTTTGTTTCTATTTATGGAATGAAGATTTTGATAACTGACTGTCGTGGTGCTTATAATGTCTAATTGAATAGCTTTCCTAATGTTGACCAGACCACACACTAGAAAGTGAAGGGACGACGACGTTTCGGTCCGTCCTGGACCATTCTCACTTCAACAATTGACTTGAGAATGGTCCATGACGGACCGAAACGTCGTCGTCCCTTCACTTTCTAGTGTGTGGTCTGGTCAACATATTTCAGCCACGTTATTGTGACTCATCGTCAGCTTTCCTAACGTCTTTAACTGGTTCGTCACTTCACAGGGACCTAAGATGGGCGGGAGCCTCTGTAGGGATGAAGAGCAACAGGGCGTGAGGTGCTGAGAATTGTTTCATTACATTTATTATTTGTTGGGAATAATATAACAATTATTGCTAGATGAAGTTATCAGCTAAAGGAAGTACCTGACTGTTTCAGCCGAAGAATTCAGTTGCAAAGATGCAGGAAATATGAAAATCTTTTGCTCAGTAAATTAGATCATTGAATATCAGTGTCCATCTTACAGCAGTTATTATATTACTTTGCAGATTAATCTGTCAAAATAAAAAAACTAATTTATAAACGGCTTATTAAGTAAAAATTGTTCCTTGATGATGTAAAATTTCATTCACCAGGGCAATAGGAGCCTGGAACTCGTGACCTCCAGAATGCTTTCATCTCAGTCGGAAGAGTGCTCTTCCGACTGAGCTATGAGCTAACTAGGATAAGGAAGGATTTGAGAGGTGTCAAACCGCTGCCCAAAATGAAACTTTAAGCCTTTCCTGGGCTGCACGGTGTTGTGGTTGACAATTTATTACTCGGGCGTGGATAATTCTTCTGTGCTCAAGTGGTAGATGTGGAAGTTGTGTGAGGGGAGGTGAGGGGATATAAGGGTTATCAAACATAAGGAAAGGAAGAGGGGGAATAATGGGGAAGGACAACACCGGGTAAGGCGGAGGCGGGGAGAACTCTGGAGAGGTGTCGTTATCATGTGCTGTCTGGTGAGGTCTGGGTCTGAGCGTAGGCAAGGTAGAGAAGTCGTTACTCTGTATATATAAGGTGGGTCTTTTTTCTCATATGAGTATGGCTTCCAGTATTTGTGGTCTTCTCTGGTCAGTGGAGGATGCCAGGATTGTTAGAGGACAGGAGCACGTGAGCACAAGTGCACGTGAGCACAAGAGCACGTGAGCACAAGGGCACGTGAGCACAAGGTCCAGCAGCCTCAGCCAGATGAGGCCTCAGCCACTCACGTGTGTCATACAAACTCACAACTTTTTCCCAAACTTGTTTTACTGCCTCACATAATACGTGAGTGTGACGAGCACTGTAGACCACTGCCTGGTCGACCACCAGACTGTAGACCAGGGCCTGGTCGACCACCAGACTGTAGACCAGTGCCTGGTCGACCACCAGACTGTAGACCAGGGCCTGGTCGACCACCAGACTGTAGACCAGTGCCTGGTCGACCACCAGACTGTAGACCAGTGCCTGGTCTTACCACCAGACTGTAGACCAGTGCCTGGTCGACCACCAGACTGTAGACCAGGGCCTGGTCGACCACCAGACTGTAGACCAGTGCCTGGTCGACCACCAGACTGTAGACCAGTGCCTGGTCGACCACCAGACTGTAGACCAGTGCCTGGTCGACCACCAGACTGTAGACCAGTGCCTGGTCGACCACCAGACAGTAGACCAGTGCCTGGTCGACCACCAGACTGTAGACCAGTGCCTGGTCGACCACCAGACTGTAGACCAGTGCCTGGTCGACCACCAGACTGTAGTCCAGTGCCTGTTCGACCACCAGACTGTAGTCCAGTACCTGGTCGACCACCAGACTGTAGACCAGTACCTGGTCGTCCACCAGACTGTAGTCCAGTGCCTGGTCGACCACCAGACTGTAAACCAGTGCCTGGTCGACCACCAGACTGTAGACCAGTACCTGGTCGACCACCAGGCTGAAGACCAGCGCCTGGTCGACCACCAGGCTGAAGACCAGCGCCTGGTCGACCACCAGACTGTAGACCAGTACCTGGTCGACCACCAGACTGTAGACCAGTACCTGGTCGACCACCAGGCTGAAGACCAGCGCCTGGTCGACCACCAGACTGTAGTCCAGTGCCTGTTCGACCACCAGACTGTAGTCCAGTGCCTGGTCGACCACCAGACTGTAAACCAGTGCCTGGTCGACCACCAGACTGTAGACCAGTACCTGGTCGACCACCAGACTGTAGACCAGTACCTGGTCGACCACCAGGCTGAAGACCAGCGCCTGGTCGACCACCAGACTGTAGTCCAGTGCCTGGTCGACCACCAGACTGTAAACCAGTGCCTGGTCGACCACCAGACTGTAGACCAGTACCTGGTCGACCACCAGACTGTAGACCAGTACCTGGTCGACCACCAGACTGTAGACCAGTGCCTGGTCGACCACCAGACTGTAGACCAGTGCCTATTCGACCACCAGACAGTAGGCCAGTGCCTGGTCGACCACCAGACAGTAGGCCAGTGCCTGGTCGACCACCAGACTGTAGACCAGCGCCTGGTCGACAACCAGACTGTAGTTCAGTGCCTGGTCGACCACCAGACTGTAGACCAGTGCCTGGTCGACCAACACACTGTAGTCCAGTGCCTGGTCGACCACCAGACTGTAGACCAGTGCCTGGTCGACCACCAGACTGTAGACCAGTGCCTGGTCAACCACGAGACTGTAGTTTAGTGCCTGGTCGACCACCAGACTGTAGACCAGTGCCTGGTCAACCACTAAACTGTAGACAAGTGCCTGGTCGACCACCAGACTGTAGTTCACTGCCTGGTCGACCACCAGACTGTAGACCAGTGCCTGGTCGACCACCAGACTGTAGACCAGTGCCTGGTCGACCACTAAACTGTAGACCAGTGCCTGGTCGACCACGATACTGTAGTTCACTGCCTGGTCGACCACCAGACTGTAGACCAGTGCCTGGTCGACCACCAGACTGTAGACCAGTGCCTGGTCGACCACCCGACTGTAGACCAGTGCCTGGTCGACCACCAGACTGTAGACCAGTGCCTGGTCAACCACGAGACTGTAGTTTAGTGCCTGGTCGACCACCAGACTGTAGACCAGGGCCTGGTCGACCACCAGACTGTAGACCAGTGCCTGGTCGACCACCAGACTGTAGACCAGGGCCTGGTCGACCACCAGACTGTAGACCAGTGCCTGGTCGACCACCAGACTGTAGACCAGTGCCTGGTCTTACCACCAGACTGTAGACCAGTGCCTGGTCGACCACCAGACTGTAGACCAGGGCCTGGTCGACCACCAGACTGTAGACCAGTGCCTGGTCGACCACCAGACTGTAGACCAGTGCCTGGTCGACCACCAGACTGTAGACCAGTGCCTGGTCGACCACCAGACTGTAGACCAGTGCCTGGTCGACCACCAGACAGTAGACCAGTGCCTGGTCGACCACCAGACTGTAGACCAGTGCCTGGTCGACCACCAGACTGTAGACCAGTGCCTGGTCGACCACCAGACTGTAGTCCAGTGCCTGTTCGACCACCAGACTGTAGTCCAGTACCTGGTCGACCACCAGACTGTAGACCAGTACCTGGTCGTCCACCAGACTGTAGTCCAGTGCCTGGTCGACCACCAGACTGTAAACCAGTGCCTGGTCGACCACCAGACTGTAGACCAGTACCTGGTCGACCACCAGGCTGAAGACCAGCGCCTGGTCGACCACCAGGCTGAAGACCAGCGCCTGGTCGACCACCAGACTGTAGACCAGTACCTGGTCGACCACCAGACTGTAGACCAGTACCTGGTCGACCACCAGGCTGAAGACCAGCGCCTGGTCGACCACCAGACTGTAGTCCAGTGCCTGTTCGACCACCAGACTGTAGTCCAGTGCCTGGTCGACCACCAGACTGTAAACCAGTGCCTGGTCGACCACCAGACTGTAGACCAGTACCTGGTCGACCACCAGACTGTAGACCAGTACCTGGTCGACCACCAGGCTGAAGACCAGCGCCTGGTCGACCACCAGACTGTAGTCCAGTGCCTGGTCGACCACCAGACTGTAAACCAGTGCCTGGTCGACCACCAGACTGTAGACCAGTACCTGGTCGACCACCAGACTGTAGACCAGTACCTGGTCGACCACCAGACTGTAGACCAGTGCCTGGTCGACCACCAGACTGTAGACCAGTGCCTATTCGACCACCAGACAGTAGGCCAGTGCCTGGTCGACCACCAGACAGTAGGCCAGTGCCTGGTCGACCACCAGACTGTAGACCAGCGCCTGGTCGACAACCAGACTGTAGTTCAGTGCCTGGTCGACCACCAGACTGTAGACCAGTGCCTGGTCGACCAACACACTGTAGTCCAGTGCCTGGTCGACCACCAGACTGTAGACCAGTGCCTGGTCGACCACCAGACTGTAGACCAGTGCCTGGTCAACCACGAGACTGTAGTTTAGTGCCTGGTCGACCACCAGACTGTAGACCAGTGCCTGGTCAACCACTAAACTGTAGACAAGTGCCTGGTCGACCACCAGACTGTAGTTCACTGCCTGGTCGACCACCAGACTGTAGACCAGTGCCTGGTCGACCACCAGACTGTAGACCAGTGCCTGGTCGACCACTAAACTGTAGACCAGTGCCTGGTCGACCACGATACTGTAGTTCACTGCCTGGTCGACCACCAGACTGTAGACCAGTGCCTGGTCGACCACCAGACTGTAGACCAGTGCCTGGTCGACCACCCGACTGTAGACCAGTGCCTGGTCGACCACCAGACTGTAGACCAGTGCCTGGTCAACCACGAGACTGTAGTTTAGTGCCTGGTCGACCACCAGACTGTAGACCAGTGCCTGGTCAACCACTAAACTGTAGACCAGTGCCTGGTCGACCACCAGACTGTAGTTCACTGCCTGGTCGACCACCAGACTGTAGACCAGTGCCTGGTCGACCACCAGACTGTAGACCAGTGCCTGGTCAACCACGAGACTGTAGACCAGTGCCTGGTCGACCACCAGACTGTACACCAGTGCCTGGTCGACCACCAGACTGTAGACCAGTGCCTGGTCGACCACCAGACTGTAGACCAGTGCCTGGTCGACCACCAGACTGTAGGCCAGTGTCTGGTCGACCACGAGACTGTAGACCAGTGTCTGGTCGACCACCGGACTGTAGTTCAGTGCCTGGTCGACCACGTGACTGTAGTCGACCACATGTGCCTGGTCGACACCAGACTGTAGTTCAGTGCCTGGTCAACCACCAGACTATTCAATCAGGCCCGAGACTGTTCAACACGCTTCCACTACACATAAGGGGCATAACTGGCCGACCCCTCAAAGTGTTCAAGAGAGAACTGGATAAGCACCTCCAAAGGATACCTGATCAACCAGGCTGTGACTCATACGTCAGGCTGCGAGCAGCCGCGTCCAACAACCTTGTTGATCAGTCCAGCAACCTGGAGGCCTGGTCGACGACCGGGCCGCGGGGACGCTAAGTTCCGGAAGCACCTCAAGGTAACTTCAATGTAAGGTAACCTCAAGGGAGGTGACCACGTGACTGTAGTCGACCACATGTGCCTGGTCGACCACGTGACTGTAGTCGACCACATGTGCCTGGTCGACCACGTGACTGTAGTCGACCACATGTGCCTGGTCGATCACGTGACTCTAGTCGACCACATGTGCCTGGTCGATCACGTGACTGTAGTCGACCACATGTGCCTGGTCGACCACGTGACTGTAGTCGACCACATGTGCCTGGTCGATCACGAGCTCTGCCTAAATCCTTAATGTATTGTCCTTTTCTCTGGTGTTTTGTTTTCTTTCCTGAGATTTGAGTGTTTTAGAGTTTAAAGATTTCTTTCTCTCTTGGGTTTTGTCTTACTCTTAGGTTAAGGAGTATTTAAGGAGGTTAAGGAGTATTACCATGCTGTTTGCTGTTTTAGATTTAGCTACTCGAAACAAATTGTTCATGTTGCACTAGATATAGTGAGCCCGTAACTGTGTTCGGATATTAACAAAAACCTTGTTACTGTGATATTTGGGTCAAAATTTTAAATGGAGGTGGGGTTTCCTCCTTTTCTCCCGTTTAATTTTCGCTTTTGTTTTAGCGAACTGGTTTTAGTCTTGTTTAAATGCCATTATCTTGGTGGTGGATATAGATACACAGTGTTCACTAGTGTGTCCCATTCTTCAACTCCTTTTCTAATTATTGTAGTTGCTGTGGAATTTGCATCTAGTGCACCTTCTGTCATTGGATTAATGTGGAGTTTGATGCGCAGGGCTTCAGTTGCTTCACATTCCAGTAAGTAGTGCAATAGCGGCGCCTCTGCTTCTGTTCTACAGATATGACACTCTTTAACTATTGGGTTCGTTAACTCCCAGCAGCACTTGTAACCAAGTCTGAGTCTGTGTATGGCTACTGTAATGTCTCTGGATATCCTTTTGCCAGGCTTGAAAGAGGAGTACTCAGTGGCTTGTTCGTACCATATTGAAATGGATCTTCCTTCCGCTACTTTGGCTCTGTGGCGATTTTTGATAGTTGGGAGTATTTTCTTCTTGATTTGCTCCTTAATCTATGAAAAACTTGGAGGTATTTGAACCTGTACAACAGGTAGAGCTGTGGCAGTTTTTTCTAGTGAGTCTGCCTTTTCATTACCATATATGCCAATGTGACTTGGTATTCAATTTAGGGTAATTAACAGCCCTAGATTATGGGCTTTTTTTCCTATATGTTTGATTTCTATCAGGAGTTGTATATTATCTCTGTGCTGACTGGATAACAATGCCTGGAGCGAAGATTTAGAGTCGATATGAATGATGACATCATGTAAATTATTCTCAATTGTATAATTTATGGCCTCTTTCATGGCATATAATTCTGTTTGCAATGTTGAGCACCCACTATTCATGCTCCAGTAAGCTTCATGGTTGGTAGTGTAAACTGCTGGCCCTGCATAATCTCTTTCTTGATCAACTGATCCGTCTGAGAAGATGTGAGTGGTTGTAGGGCTTGAGATGGTTTCCATTTGTTGTTCTATGACTGCTTTGAGCCTCTGCGAGTCACATGCTGATTTTTTAACTGATAATTCTTCAATGATTATCTTTAGATTCAATTCTTACCATGGAGGAGGCTGTCGAAAGTGTTGATATTGTCTATCTTCTCCTTTGTTTTAAAGGGTGCGTTTCAAGTCCACTTTCTCTAGAATCTTCACCAGATTATCCGTCCATACACTTGTTCTATATTGAAGGTTTCTGTGAAGCGATCTCTGTATGCTATCTTTGATTGACAGTCTGGCGGTGGTTCCACCAAGTTTTGCGGTTATGGTGGCTATCCTTTGTTTGATCCCGTTTTCTAATGCTGGTAAGTTGGTTACTATTCTTAGATTCTCTCGACGCGTCCATATAGGTGCTCCCAGCATTGTTCTGAAAGCGCCATTTTGAGACACTTCCAGTATCTCCCATTGGAGATACTGGAAGGGATGTAAGAGCAGGGGCAGCATAGTCAATGAGTGACCTAACTGCTTGAACGTAATACATTTTGAGTACTGGAAGAGATGCACCCTCTCTAAGACTTGTCAGGGAGTGCAAAGCTGAGTTTCTGGCTTTACAACGTTGCCGAAGATTTTAAATTTCTTGAGTGAATTTCAACTTACTGTTTATTATGACTCCATGGTATTGAAAAAGGTCATTGAAAGCCGAAGCTAATTCAATGACCCAACAGCTCCAAGGAGACGACAGACCAGAAGTTCGTTTTCATTGACACAATTCACTTAATGAGAGAACACGAGCCACAATTTTTGAACATTAACTTGCAAAAACACGCTAGCCAATTATATCCGAAAGAACTCCTCCTGCGAAAGGTTCAAACCTTGACTGACAGAAGCAATGAAACCCTTTGACAAGTCCAGTACTCTGACCAAATGGCTGACCCATTCGCGTCCGAGAGGGTTTTTATATACATACTATATAGATGTCCCGTCTATGACGGGAAAAAACATGTTTTTTTGAAATACTGTGTTTTTCATGTTAGAGAAATCTTCGAAACCTCTTTACCGATTGCTTTGAAATTTTAACACAACGTTGCATTCCAATAGGCGTGTTTATATATATATATATATACCTAATATATACACATGCCTCACCTGTGACAGGAAAAACGTGTTTTTTTTTAAACAGCGCCATCTGTTGAGCGTAAGAGCAGCGCACGTTGTAATCTCTGAAAGTTCTTCACTGATTGCTTTGAAATTTGGGGAGGGGAGGAGGAGGGGACAGGGAAGTTCGGGATGATGTGGATGAGGGGACAGGGGAGTAGGGGATGAGGGGACAGGGGATTGGGGGATGGTAGGGGAGGACGAGGGGACAGGGGAGTAGGGGATGAGGGGACAGGGGATTGGGGGATGGTAGGGGAGGACGAGGGGACGGAGGACGGGGGAAATGGTGGGGAGGACGAAGGGATTGGGGAGTGAGGAATGGTTGAGAGGACATGGAGACAAGGGAGGGGGGAATAGTGGGGAGGACTGGGTGACAGGGGAAGGTTGCTGTGGCTCAGCAACGCACATGTGCCAGCAACACGTGGCCGGGTACAGCTAGTATGTATAAAAAGATATATATACATATATACATATATATATATATATATATATATATATATATATATATATATATATATATATATATATATATATATATATATAGGTATATATATATATATAGGTATATATATATATATATATATATATATATATATATATATATATATATATATGTCGTACCTAGTAGCCAGAACGCACTTCTCAGCCTACTATGCAAGGCCCGATTTGCCTAATAATCCAAGTTTTCCTGAATTAATATATTTTCTCTAATTTTTTTCTTATGAAATGATAAAGCTATCCATTTCATTATGTATGAGGTCAATTTTTTTTTATTGGAGTTAAAATTAACGTAGATATATGACCGAACCTAACCAACCCTACCTAACCTAACCTAACCTATCTTTATAGGCTAGGTTAGGTTAGGTAGCCGAAAAAGTTAGGTTTGGTTAGGTTAGGTAGGTTAGGTAGTCGAAAAACCATTAATTCATGGAAACTTGGCTTTTTAGGCAAATCGGGCCTTGCATAGTAGGCTGAGAAGTGCGTTCTGGCTACTAGGTACGACATATATATATATATATATATATATATATATATATATATATATATATATATATATATATATATATATATATATATATATATATATATATATATATATATATATATATATATATATATATATATATATTATTAAATATGACCGAAAAAGTAAGATTAATAATTCTAACACGAATTTTCTCAATCTTTCGTACATTACGCTTCACTGTTGGAGGTAAATCAAAAATCACTTCTCCAAAATTCATTTTTATTTCTAGTCTGACGCGACACGGGCGCGTTTCGTAAAACTTATTGCATTTTCAAAGACTTCACAAATACACAACTGATTGGAACTTACGTATCTCTGAGTTTATATCTACATTTGAGTGAGGTGGGAAGGGTGATGTGGCATTAGAACAAGATGGAATATTAATAGGGTATTAAAAGTATCAACACAAGACAGAACAGAAACAATGGGTATTGAATAGAAGTGTTCGTAGAAAGCCTATTGGTCCATATTTCTTGATGCTTCTATATTGGAGTGGAGTCTTGAGGTGGGTAGAATATAGTTGTGCAATAATTGGCTGTTGATTGCTGGTGTTGACTTCTTGATGTGTAGTGCCTCGCAAACGTCAAGCCGCCTGCTATCGCTGTATCTATCGATGATTTCTGTGTTGTTTACTAGGATTTCTCTGGCGATGGTTTGGTTATGGGAAGAGATTATATGTTCCTTAATGGAGCCTTGTTGCTTATGCATCGTTAAACGCCTAGAAAGAGATGTTGTTGTCTTGCCTATATACTGGGTTTTTTGGAGCTTAAAGTCCCCAAGTGGGCATTTGAAGGCATAGACGACGTTAGTCTCTTTTAAAGCGTTCTGTTTTGTGTCTGGAGAGTTTCTCATGAGTAGGCTGGCCGTTTTTCTGGTTTTATAGTAAATCGTCAGTTGTATCCTCTGATTTTTGTCTGTAGGGATAACGTTTCTTTTAACAATATCTTTCAGGACCCTTTCCTCCGTTTTATGAGCTGTGGAAAAGAAGTTCCTGTAAAATAGTCTAATAGGGGGTATAGGTGTTGTGTTAGTTGTCTCTTCAGAGGTTGCATGGCTTTTCACTTTCCTTCTTATGATGTCTTCGATGAAACCATTGGAGAAGCCGTCCATTCTGTTGGACGACATATTCGACCTCGAGACACAAAAGAAGGTCACTACCAAAGATACCTTACAAGCAGAACTTATTGCAGAAGGAGGAAAGAATCGAGGCAACTACAGAAGCACCATACTGTCCCCCGAGCTTAAAGCGGCAGCTAAAAGCCTTCGTGAGAACAAGGAGATAGTTGTCAGGAGAGGTGACAAGTCGCCAATATATGTCATTCTTAAAAAAGACGAATATCTGGCGAAAATGAACATCATACTCTCTGACCAAACTAAGTTCCAAAGGGTAACGAAGGACACTACAGCCGAATTAAAAGCAAAGGTCAACAAACTGATCGAAACTGTGAACGCCAAGAAATCCGGACTCCACCTGCCAAAGATCATTGGGGAATATAAACCTGGATATGCGTATGGAAATGTCAAGACGCACAAGCCTGGAAACCCACTTCGGCCAATCATTAGCCAGATACCCACACCCACGTACAGACTGGCGAAGCGACTCAACGGCCTGCTGACTCCTTATGTTCCTTGCGCCTTCAGCCTGAAGTCTCCAAAGGAATTTGTGGACTTACTGCGGGGCACACGGGCCACAGGGATAAGAGCCTCGTTGGACGTAGAATCGCTGTTTACCAACGCACCTGTGGACGAGACAATCGGAATGATAGCCGACAGAGTGTATCGTGATCCAGCCTATACTCCTCTTGACATGCCAGAAAGTATTCTGAGGAAACTACTCCAAGCTTGTACTAAAGAGGCACCCTTCTTGAGCCCGGATGGGCACATGTATAAGCAAGTAGATGGGGTCGCCATGGGTTCTCCCCTAGGTGTCATGTTTGCAAACTTCTACATGGGTACCATCGAGCAAAAAGTCTTAGTCGACATGAACTTGAAACCGGCCATATACTGCAGGTATGTTGACGACATTTTTACACAGGTACCTGATGTCAGACATCTGCAGGAGCTGAAGGAGGCATTTGAGCAGAGTTCCGTGCTGCGTTTCACTTACGAGACGGAAAAGGATGGGAAGCTGCCTTTTCTAGATGTAACAGTCATGGAAAAGGGCGGAGGTTTCCACACTGCAGTCTACACTAAGGAAACAAACATAGGAATGTGCCTAAATGCCAACAGCGACTGCCCTGACAGGTACAAGAGGAGTGTTGTTAACGCATACGTCGACCGTGCTCTCAGCCACAGCTCAGAATGGAAGCAAGTCGACGAAGAACTCTGTAGGGTAAGGCAGGTCCTAGTCAATAACGGCGTCTCCAATGGTTTCATCGATGACATCATAAGAAGGAAAGTGAAAAGCCATGCAACCTCTGAAGAGACAACTAACGCAACACCTATACCCCCTATTAGACTATTTTACAGGAACTTCTTTTCCACAGCTCATAAAACGGAGGAAAGGGTCCTGAAAGATATTGTTAATAGAAACGTTATCCCTACAGACAAAAATCAGAGGATACAACTGACGATTTACTATAAAACCAGAAAAACGGCCAGCCTACTCATGAGAAACTCTCCAGACACAAAACAGAACGCTTTAAAAGAGACTAACGTCGTCTATGCCTTCAAATGCCCACTTGGGGACTTTAAGCTCCAAAAAACCCAGTATATAGGCAAGACAACAACATCTCTTTCTAGGCGTTTAACGATGCATAAGCAACAGGGCTCCATTAAGGAACATATAATCTCTTCCCATAACCAAACCATCGCCAGAGAAATACTAGTAAACAACACAGAAATCATCGATAGATACAGCGATAGCAGGCGGCTTGACGTTTGCGAGGCACTACACATCAAGAAGTCAACACCAGCAATCAACAGCCAATTATTGCACAACTATATTCTACCCACCTCAAGACTCCACTCCAATATAGAAGCATCAAGAAATATGGACCAATAGGCTTTCTACGAACACTTCTATTCAATACCCATTGTTTCTGTTCTGTCTTGTGTTGATACTTTTAATACCCTATTAATATCCCATCTTGTTCTAATGCCACATCACCCTTCCCACCTCACTCAAATGTAGATATAAACTCAGAGATACGTAAGTTCCAATCAGTTGTGTATTTGTGAAGTCTTTGAAAATGTAATAAGTTTTACGAAACGCGCCCGTGTCGCGTCAGACTAGAAATAAAAATGAATTTTGGAGAAGTGATTTTTGATTTACCTCCAACAGTGAAGCGTAATGTACGAAAGATTGAGAAAATTCGTGTTAGAATTATTAATCTTACTTTTTCGGTCATATTTAATAATATATGTCTACAGGAAAGACTGCTACCAAAATATACTAATATATTTATATATATATATATATATATATATATATATATATATATATATATATATATATATATATATATATATATATATATATATATATATATATATATATATATATATATATATGTGTATATTGATATATATTGGTGTATACTGGCAGCAGATTTTCTTTAAAACATGTCTCATTGAATATGACCGCATATTCTGTATTTACTATCTTCTGATTTAGGGCTTCTATCCCTCTAACTATTTTCTTAGCGTCAGGGCTTAGCTGAAAGAGGAGTTCTCCAAAACTCATTTTCGTAATTTCAAGGTGAAGAAAAGAAGTGAATTACTATAGAAGGTATTACACTCATTTATACAATTTGCACAACGTTTCGAACCTCCATGGTTCATTCTCAAGTGAAAAGAATTTTCAGGACTGGTAGATTTATATTTATGACCCAGTGCTGGTATAAATCAACCTGTCCTGAAAATTCTTTTCATGAAGGTGCATCAGGATCACCTTGGCTACTGTTCCATTTCTCTCACCCAAGATCCTAACTAACTGTTTTCGTTGACAATTCACATCAAACATATGTGAGTTGTATACATATGTTGTGTAAATATGTGAGAATATACTCACACATTGTATAGTGTCAATATCTTTCCCGAGACAAAGTTGATTGATTATTAAAAAGCAATTTAAGAACGTGAGTATTTTCTGGAATTACTCTGATCGATGATTAATTTAAGCTCTGAGTGTCACAAGAATCTTTACTGATTATGACGAACTGAGATAGTATAGCCTTTGGGAGATCAGCACAATCAATTTTATTTTAAGAATTGTAAATATGCTTGAAACACCAATATTTCAACAGGCTTTAAACACCAACAGGCTACATTTAATTAAGTGGAGTACTCTAATAAACTCTAATAAGGCACGTTTACTTGTCTTATTTGAGGATCAATGAGATTTTCCATTTATTTCGGTAAACATTTCAAGCTCGGTCCCTAATTTGTAACGCAAATTTGCTTCCATTCAGCTTTTCCTGCTTTAAGCTTACATAATATACGTTTGACTACCTTCCCTGCCATATAAAGATGTTCCTAATCCCTTGAGTACATGATATGTTATGTTTTATGTTATAATATATTGCAGTGGTCAAGGAACTTTCATTACCTATGTTGTATCTCTCCAGATGTCAGGTCAATTTAAGTACTGTCAAGAGACTTTCACTGTACACTCCTCGACTTTAAGTGCCGAGTAAATGTGGCATCCCTCCCGCATTCATAATTAAAACCATTGAATCACAATATTTAGAAATTATCCAATCATACATACACTATCCAGCTACATTTTCTCTAAACCTGTAACAGATAAACGTTATCATCACATTATGGCTCGTAATATTGTCCATTCACCGGACATAATTTATACTCTCAGTATCTAGCAAGAAAACTCTCTTCCGTCTTCTCAAATTCCTCTGCTGTCAACAATATCGTCCAAGCATGTCAACTATTATTATATCTGTATTCTGCTCCAAACACCAGTATTAACCAACACAAAGTTTGGCGTTGACTTTGTTTGTCAAGTGTGTATAATGTCCAGATTCACACAACCAAGACATATGGTTAAGGTTGCCACAACATTGGCCACATTGCTGGCCACACGCCAGGAGCTGATCAGATAAGTGGCCACCACACTGCTGCTGGTCCTGCTGGTCCTGCTGGTCCCGGTGTGTACTAATGGCCTCAGTCAGTCACCCGCCCCCGGAAACTGCCTCCTTTGTCTTACACAGCCCTTCGTCCAACAACCAAACTTTACGAATTGTCACTTTCAACTGTATATATATATATATATATATATATATATATATATATATATATATATATATATATATATATATATATATATATATATATATATATATATGCAAACAAGCCTGAATGGTCCCCAGGACTATATGCGACTGAAAACTCACACCCCAGAAGTGACTCGAACCCATACTGCCAGGAGCAACGCAACTGGTATGTACAGAGACGCCTTAATCCGCTTGACCATCACGACCGGACAAAAGGAAGTGATAGCCGAGGCTATTTGAACCACTCCCTTGCCGGCACTCGGATGGTAATCTTGGGCATAGCATTTTATCAAATCACCTCATTCTTTGGGGCAACACGTGAGGAACACAAATGCAAACAAGCCTGAATGGTCCCCAGGACTATATGCGACTGAAAACTCACACCCCAGAAGTGACTCGAACCCATACTGCCAGGAGCAACGCAACTGGTATGTACAGGGACGCCTTAATACGCTTGACCATCACTGGTATGTCCCTGTACATACCAGTTGCGTTGGTCCTGGCAGTATGGGTTCGAGTCACTTCTGGGATGTGAGTTTTCAGTCGCATATAGTCCTGGGGACCATTCAGGCTTGTTTGCATTTATGTTCCTCACGTGTTGCCCCAAAGAATGAGGTGATTTGATAAAATGCTATGCCCAAGATTACCATCCGAGTGCCGGCGGGGAAGTGGTTCAAATAGCCTCGGCTATCACTTCCTTTTGTCCGGTCGTGATGGTCAAGCGGATTAAGGCATCCCTGTACATACCAGTTGCGTTGCTCCTGGCAGTATGGGTTCGAGTCACTTCTGGGGTGTGAGTTTTCAGTCATATATATATATATATATATATATATATATATATATATATATATATATATATATATATATATATATATATATATATATATATATATATATATATATATATATATATATATATATTAGACATATATTATTAAATATGACCGAAAAAGTAAGATTAATAATTATAACACGAATTTTCTCAATGTTTCTTATATTTTTCTTCACTGTTGATGGTAACTGAAAAATCAATTCTCCAAAATTCATTTTTATTATATATATATATATATATATATATATATATATATATATATATATATATATATATATATATATATATATATATATATGTCGTACCTAGTAGCCAGAACGCATTTCTCAGCCTACTATGCAAGGCCTGATTTGCCTAATAAGCCAAGTTTTCATGAATTAATTATTTTTCGACTACCTAACCTACCTAACCTAACCTAACCTAACTTTTTCGGCTACCTAACCTAACCAAACCTATAAAGATAGGTTAGGTTAGGTTAGGTAAGGTTGGTTAGGTTCGGTCATATATCTACGTTAATTTTAACTCCAATAAAAAACAATTTGACCTCATACATAATGAAATGGGTGGCTTTATCATGTCATAAGAAAAAAATTAGAGAAAATATATTTATTCAGGAAAACTTGGCTTATTAGGCAAATCGGGCCTTGCATAGTAGGCCGAGAAGTGCGTTCTGGCTACTAGGTACGACATATATATATATATATATATATATATATATATATATATATATATATATATATATATATATATATATATATATATATATATATATATATATATATATATATATATATATATATGTATATATATACATCCCCCTCAGCCAAAGCACAGGGGGATGGCACTCGAGGCACAGTGAAGTTAACGACATCATCAAGAGGAGCCTCACCACAGCTGGATGCCCAGCTGAAAGAGAGCCCCGTTACCTAACGCCCCATAACTCTGATGCTCTTATTGGTCGCCCGGATGGTATCACAGTGAACCCCTGGATGAATGGCAAGCAGTTGGTATGGGACTACACATGCGTATCAACCCTAGCTAACACCTACATTGACCTCAGTGTTGCACAACCAGGTGGCGCTGCCACCCACAAGCAAGCAGCCAAATCCCGTAAGTATAGAGACCTGGATCACCACTACAATTTTGTCCCCATTGCTTCTGAGACACTCGGCGCCTGGGGTAAAAGTGCTACCAGTATTTTTAAGGAACTGGGTTCTAGGCTCATTGAAACAACAAGGGACCCTAGAGCTGCCAGCTTTCTTTTTCCAGCCCCTCTGCATGGTGATACAGAGGGGAAATGCGCACTGCATCCAGGGTTCCTGCACGCCATCTGAGGAGCTGGAGAAACTCGACAACCTATGATAACCATATTTTTAACCTATATATAACTCCTTTTTTGTAACAAAGTTCAAATAAAGCAAATATATATGTGTACATACAAAAGAATGTGGGTGGTAGGAGAAGATAATATTAGTGTTTAGTGAGAAACCACAAGGTCTCCTCTGAATACTTTTTATTTTCATCTCCGAGGCTATGGGTCGCCACATTGTCACCAGAGGTGGTACCTTCACAAACTTCTTATATATATATATATATATATATATATATATATATATATATATATATATATATATATATATATATATATATATATATATATATATATATATATATATATATATAAATATATATATATATATATATATATATATATATATATATATATATATATATATATATATATTTATATATATATATATATATATATATATATATATATATATATATATATATATATATATATATATATATATATATATATATATATATATATATATATATATATTTTTTTTTTAAAATATGACCGAAAAAGTAAGATTAATAATTCTAACACGAATTTTATCAATGTTTCTTATATTTTTTTTTTCACTGTTGATGGTAACTGAAACATCAATCCTCCAAAATTCATTTTTATTTCTAGTCTGACACGACACTTGAGCGCGTTTCGTAAAACTTATTACATTTTCAAAGACTTTAGTTTACACACACACAACTATAACTGAACAGAGTTTAAACATCTTCGATTTTATACCTGCATTTGGGTGAGGTTATATGTTACAACAGTTTTGGACGAGGTGAAAACAAACTTTCAACACAAGACAGAACACGAAACATTGGGTATAATGTTTTGTAAGTTAAAGGGAAGAATGGAAGTAACTGCAAAGGGACTATTGGCCCATATTCCTTGATGTTTCAATATTGGTGCGGAGTCTTGAAGTGGGTAGAATATAATTGTGCATTAATTAGCTGTTGATTGCTGGTGTCGACTTCTTAATGTGTAGTGACTCGCAGATATCTAGCCGCCTGCTATCGCTGTATCTATCGATGATGTCCGTGTTTTTTGTTAAGACTTCTCTTGTGATGGTCTGGTTGTGGGAAGAGATTACATGTTCTAAAATGGAGCCATGTTGCTTATGCATCGTTGATCGCCTGGAGAGAAATGTTGTTGTCTTGCCTATATACTGAATTCTTTGAAGCTTACAGTCCCCAAGTGGGCATTTGAAGGCATAGACGCCATTGGTTTCTTTTAAAGCGTTCTGCTTTGTGTCTGGAGAGTTTCTCATGAGTAGATTGGCCGTTTTCTTGGTTTTATTGTAGATCGTCAATTGCATCTTCTGATTTTTGTCTGTAGGGATAACGTTTCTATTAACAATATCTTCCAGGACCCTTTCCTCCATTTTATGAGTTGTGGAAAAGAAGTACCTGTAAAATAGTCTAATAGGGGACACAGGTGTTGTGTTAGTTGTCTCCTCAGAGGTTGCATGGCGTTTCACCTTCCTTCTTATCATATCTTCAACAAAACCATTGGAGAAGCCGTTGTTGACTAGGACCTGCCTTACCCTACAGAGTTCTTCATCGACTTGCTTCCATCCTGAGTTGTGGCTGAGAGCACGGTCGACATTAGTGTTAACGACACTCCTCTTGTACCTGTCTGGGCAGTCACTGTTGGCATTGAGGCACATTCCTATGTTTGTTTCCTTAGTGTAGACTGCAGTGTGGAAACCTCTGCTCCTTTCCATGAGTGTTACATCTAGAAAGGCAGCATCCCATCCTTCTCCATCTCGTAAGTGAAACGCAACACAGAATTTCGCTCAAATGCCTCCTTTAGCTCCTGCAGATGTCTGACATCAGGTACCTGTGTAAAAATGTCGTCAACATACCTACAGTATATGGCCGGTTTCTAGTTCATGTCGACTAAGACCTTTTTTTCGATGGTACCCATGAAGAAGTTTGCAAACAGGACACCTAGGGGAGAACCCATGGCGACCCCATCTACTTGCTTATACATGTGCCCATCATGGCTCAAGAAGGGTGCCTCTTTAGTACAAGCTTGGAGTAGTTTACTTAGAATGTTTTCTGGTATGTCAAGAGGAGTACAGGCCGGATCACGATACACTCTGTCCGCTATCATCCCGGTTGTTTCATCCACAAGTACGTTGGTAAACAGTGATTCTACGTCCAACGAGGCTCTTATCCCTGTGGCCCGTGTTCCCCGCAGTAAGTCAACAAATTCTTTTGGAGACTTCAGGCTGAAGGTGCAAGGGACATAAGGAGTCAGCAAGCCATTGAGTCGCTTCGCCAGTTTGTACGTGGGTGTGGGTATCTGGCTAATGATTGGCCGAAGTGGGTTTCCAGGCTTATGTGTCTTGACATTTCCATACGCGTATCCAGGCTTATATTCCCCAATAATCTTTGGCAGGTGGAGTCCGGATTTCTTGGCGTTCACAGTTTCGATCAATTTGTTGACCTTTGCCTTCAATTCGGCTGTAGTGTCCTTCGTTACCCGTTGGAATTTAGTTTGGTCAGAGAGAATGAGGTTCATTTTCGCCAGATATTCGTCTTTTTTAAGAACGACGTATATTGGCGACTTGTCACCTCTTCTGACGACTATCTCCTTAGAGATGTAGGGGAGAGATATAGAGGGAGAGAGAGAGAAGGGGGAGAGAGAGAGAGAGAGTGTGAGAGAGAGAGAGAGTGAGAGAGAGAGAGAGAGAGAGAGAGAGAGAGAGAGAGAGAGAGAGAGAGAGAGAGAGAGAGAGAGAGAGAGAGAGAGAGAGAGAGAGAGGTGTGTCTGAGTGTGTATTGAAGGGGGGGGAAGGTGGGAGAGAGGGAGGGGACGGTGAGGGGTGTGTGGGGGGATTAGAGTGGGAGGGTTATGGGAGGGTGTAGACCATATGGTATGGAGGCCGTGTGTGTACTTTTGTTGCTCTGGTGGGATTGGGTGAGGGTGAGAGAAGGGGGGAGGGAGAGTTGTCTCGGTGTAGGCGGAGTGTTTTTTTCACACTTGGGTGTCACAAACTAGATCCCACATGAGCCGCACATTTCCCTTGAGATTCGTTTCCGTTTGTTAACTTATATCCAAGACTAACTAGTAAAATGCAATAACACTGTACACCGATTGACTGACTTTGTGAGAGGCCTTACATTACCGCCAATTCAAAACATCCCACAGCACAAACAGGTGTTAAGTGCTGTTGACAGTGGTGTGTAGGCCTGCTGTCTCCATCCACGCCGCTGCCAGGCGTAGGTCCCTCTAACTTGTCGCTAAATATCACCAGTACCCTGCTTCTTGTTCCTCTTAGCACCAATATAGTTCAATGCCACACTTTTAGAATCCCTTCTTCACTATCCTATTCACTATTTGTTATGATCTTCACTATCACATCTAGTTGTGTGCACTCTGACCATGCCCACGTGCTTGTCCTGGCACAGATGTTGTACCCCTGATCTAGTCTAATATGCACTATCGGACAATATCCATAAGATTTCTAGTTTCAAATTGGTGTTGCACTCTGTATTATCACTGAACACCGAATTTCCCGTGTATCCCTCTGATGTCCCGAGATATAAAGCCTTATTGGCAAGCGCGGCGCAGCGTGACCACCTCCCTCACTCATCGAGAAACGTGTATATGTGTGTGTGTGTGTGTGTATGTGTGTGTGTGTGTGTGTGTGTGTGTGTGTGTGTGTGTGTGTGTGTATGTGTGTGTGTGTGTGTGTGTGTGTGTGTGTGTGTGTGTGTGTGTGTGTGTGTGTGTGTGTGTGTGTACTCACCTATTTGTGCTTGGGGGGGTTGAGCTTTGGCTCTTTGGTCCCGCCTCTCAACTGTCAATCAATTGGTGTACAGATTCCTGAGCCTACTGGGCTCTATCATATCTACATTTAAAACTGTGTATGTAGTCAGCCTCCACCACATCACTGCCTAATGCATTCCATCCGTTAACTACTCTGACACTGAAAAAGTTCCTTCTAACGTCTCTGTGGCTCATTTGGGTACTCAGTTTCCACCTGTGTCCCCTTGTTCGCGTCCCACCAGTGTTGAATAGTTCATCCTTGTTTACCCGGCCGATTCCTCTGAGGATTTTGTAGGTTGTGATCATGTCTCCCCTTACTCTTCTGTCTTCCAGTGTCGTAAGGTGCATTTCCCGCAGCCTTTCTTCGTAACTCATGCCTCTTAGTTCTGGGACTAGTCTAATGGCATATTTTTGGACTTTTTCCAGCTTCGTCTTGTGCTTGACAAGGTACGGGCTCCATGCTGGGGCCGCATACTCCTGGATTGGTCTTACATATGTGGTGTACAAGATACAAGGTGTATGGTGTACACATACAAGGTGTATGTGTGTGTGTGTGTGTGTGTGTGTGTGTGTGTGTGTGTGTACTCACCTAATTGTACTCACCTAATTGTGCTTGCGGGGGTTGAGCTTTGGCTCTTTGGTCCCGCCTCTCAACTGTCAATCAACTGGTGTACAGATTCCTGAGCCTACTGGGCTCTATCATATCTACATTTGAAACTGTGTATGGAGTCAGCCTCCACCACATCACTTCCTAGTGCATTCCATTTATTAACTACTCTGACACTGAAAAAATTCTTTCTAACGTCTCTGTAGCTCATCTGGGTACTAAGTTTCCACCTGTGTCCCCTTGTTCGTGTCCCACCCGTGTTGAAGAGTTTGTCTTTGTCCACCCTGTCAATTCCCCTGAGAATTTTGTAGGTGGTTATCATGTCTCCCCTTACTCTTCTGTTTTCCAGGGATGTGAGGTTCAGCTTCTTTAGCCTTTCCTCGTAGCTCAATCCTCTCAGTTCCGGGACGAGCCTGGTGGCATACCGCTGAATCTTCTCTAACTTTGTCTTGTGTTTAACTAGGTATGGACTCCAGGCTGGAGCTGCATACTCCAGGATTGGTCTTACATAAGTGGTATACAGGGTTCTGAAAGATTCCTGTATGTGTGTGTACTCACCTAATTGTACTCACCTAATTGTGCTTGCGGGGGTTGAGCTCTGGCTCTTTGGTCCCGCCTCTCAACCGTCAATCAACTGGTGTACAGATTCCTGAGCCTATTGGGCTCTATCATATCTACATTTGAAACTGTGAATGGAGTCAGCCTCCACCACATCACTTCCTAATGCATTCCATTTGCTAACTACTCTGACACTGAAAAAGTTCTTTCTAACGTCTCTGTGGCTCATTTGGGTACTCAGCTTCCACCTGTGTCCCCTTGTTCGCGTCCCACCAGTGTGTGTGTGTACTCACCTAGTTGTACTCACCTAGTTGTGTTTGCGGGGGTTGAGCTCTGGCTCTTTGGTCCCGCCTCTCAACCGTCAATCAACTGGTGTACAGATTCCTGAGCCTATCGGGCTCTGTCATATCTACACTTGAAACTGTGTATGGAGTCAGCCTCCACCACATCACTTCCTAATGCATTCCATTTGTCAACCACTCTGACACAAAAAAAGTTCTTTCTAATATCTCTGTGGCTCATTTGGGCACTCAGTTTCCACCTGTGTCCCCTAGTACATGTGCCCCTTGTGTTAAATAGACTGTCTTTATCTACCCTATCAATCCCCTTCAGAATCTTGAATGTGGTGATCATGTCCCCCCTAACTCTTCTGTCTTCCAGCGAAGTGAGGTTTAATTCCCGTAGTCTCTCCTCGTAGCTCATACCTCTCAGCTCGGGTACTAGTCTGGTGGCAAACCTTTGAACCTTTTCCAGTTTAGTCTTATCCTTGACTAGATATGGACTCCATGCTGGGGCTGCATACTCCAGGATTGGCCTGACATATGTGGTATACAAAGTTCTGAATGATTCTTTACACAAGTTTCTGAATGCCGTTCGTATGTTGGCCAGCCTGGCATATGCCGCTGATGTTATCCGCTTGATATGTGCTGCAGGCGACAGGTCTGGCGTGATATCAACCCCCAAGTCTTTTTCCTTCTCTGACTCCTGAAGAATTTCCTCTCCCAGATGATACCTTGTATCTGGCCTCCTGCTCCCTACACCTATCTTCATTACATTACATTTGGTTGGGTTAAACTCTAACAACCATTTGTTCGACCATTCCTTCAGCTTGTCTAGGTCGTCTTGAAGCCTCAAACAGTCCTCTTCTGTTTTAATCCTTCTCATAATTTTAGCATCGTCCGCAAACATTGAGAGAAATGAATCGATACCCTCCGGGAGATCATTTACATATATCAGAAACAAGATAGGACCGAGTACAGAGCCCTGTGGGACTCCACTGGTGACTTCACGCCAATCGGAGGTCTCACCCCTCACCGTAACTCTCTGCTTCCTATTGCTTAGATACTCCCTTATCCACTGGAGCACCTTACCAGCTACACCTGCCTGTCTCTCCAGCTTATGTACCAGCCTCTTATGCGGTACTGTGTCAAAGGCTTTCCGACAATCCAAGAAAATGCAGTCCGCCCAGCCCTCTCTTTCTTGCTTAATCTGTGTCACCTGATCGTAGAATTCTATCAAGCCTGTAAGGCAAGATTTACCCTCCCTGAATCCATGTTGGCGATTTGTCACGAAGTCCCTTCTCTCCAGATGTGTTACCAGGTTTTTTCTCACGATCTTCTCCATCACCTTGCATGGTATACAAGTCAAGGACACTGGCCTGTAGTTCAGTGCCTCTTGTCTGTCGCCCTTTTTGTATATTGGGACCACATTCGCCGTCTTCCATATTTCTGGTAGGTCTCCCGTCTCTAGTGACTTACTATACACTATGGAGAGTGGCAGGCAAAGTGCCTCTGCACACTCTTTCAGTACCCATGGTGAGATCCCATCTGGACCAACAGCCTTTCTAACATCCAGATCCAGCAGGTGTCTCTTGACCTCCTCTCTCGTAATTTCGAACTCCTCCAAGGCCGCCTGGTTTACCTCCCTTTCTCCTAGCACAGTGACCTCACCCTGTTCTATTGTGAAGACCTCCTGGAACCTCTTGTTGAGTTCCTCACACACCTCTCTGTCATTCTCTGTATACCTGTCCTCGCCTGTTCTAAGTTTCAATACCTGTTCTTTCACTGTTGTTTTCCTTCTGATGTGACTGTGGAGTAGCTTTGGTTCGGTCTTGGCTTTGTTTGCTATATCATTTTCAAAATTTTTCTCTGCTTCTCTTCTCACCCTGACGTACTCATTCCTGGTTCTCTGGTATCTCTCTCTGCTTTCTGGTGTTCTGTTATTCCGGAAGTTCCTCCACGCCTTTTTGTTCAGTTTCTTCGCTTCCATACATGCCCTATTATACCATGGATTCTTCTGTTGCTTCTCGGATTTTTCCCTTTGGGCCGGGATGAACCTGTTTACTGCCTCCTGACACTTTTGGGTAACATAGTCCATCATACCCTGTACAGACTTGTCTCTGAGGTCTGTGTCCCAAGGTATTTCACTTAGGAAACTTCTCATCTGTTCATAATTCCCCTTTCGGTATGCCAGCCTTTTGATTCCTAGTTCTTTTTGGGGGGAGATAAGTCCTAGCTCTACCAGGTACTCAAAGTTCAATACACTGTGGTCACTCATTCCCAAGGGCGCTTCCATCTTAACTTCCCTTATATCCCATTCATTTAGGGTAAATATCAAATCAAGCATTGCTGGTTCATCTTCTCCTCTCATTCTTGTTGGTTCTTTGGTGTGCTGGCTTAGAAAGTTTCTTGTTGCCACGTCCAGCAGCTTAGCTCTCCATGGTTCTGGTCCTCCATGCGGGTCTCTGTTCTTCCAATCTATCTTCCCATGGTTGAAGTCTCCCATAATTAGTAGTCCAGATCCATTCCTGCTAGCAACAGAAGCTGCTCTTTCTATTATGTTAATGGTGGCCATGTTGTTTCTATCATATTCCTGTCTAGGTCTTCTGTCATTTGGTAGTGGATTATATATGACTGCGACTATAATTTTTTTCCCTCCATTTGTTACAGTACCTGCTATGTAGTCACTGAAACCTTCACAGCCCTGAATATCCATCTCTCCAAATTCCCAGCCTTGTCTTACCAGCAGAGCTACACCACCCCCACCTCTTCCTTCCCTCTCTTTCCTCATAACATAATAGTCCTGTGGGAACATTGCATTTGTTATCGTTTTCGTGATCTTTGTTTCTGTGAGGGCTATTATGTCTGGGTTTTCCTCTAGTACCAGTTCTCCAAGCTCATTTGCTTTATTTGTAATTCCATCTATGTTTGTGTACATCGCTTTGAGGCTCACTTTCTTCTGTCCCTTCTCAAATCGCCTCCTTGGTGAGTGTTCTGCTGGTGGGGGAGGCTGTTCCATGGGTGTGAGGACCTGTGAGGTGGATAACAGGGTCTCAGAGGATACTGGGATGAGGTGCGGGGGATCCAGTGAAGGGGGAGGGACAGGGAGGGTATGGGGTGAAAGGGGAGGGAGGACGGGAAGGAAAGGGGGGGAGGGAGGACTCGGGAGGAGGGGAGGGGTAAAAGGGTGGGGATTGGGTGTGGGGGGAGGGAGATTTTGCTGAACATTTGAGTGGGGGCAGGGAGGGTTTGGGGTAGGGGGGTTTTCTATGCAGAGGAGGGAGGCGGGGTTGTCCTCCCTTCTGGCGTTACTGGGTAGCTGGTTGTGGGTTCCCCCCTCGCCTCTGGGGGTGTTGGGTTGGGAGCTGTGACTTCCTGGTTTTCCCCTCTCGCCCTGCGCCTCTTCCTTGCTTCTGCCGCCACGGCTCTCTCCTCCCTTGTCATGTCTCTTTGGAGGAATACATTTTTTAATTTTCCCACGTTTTTCAGGGAGCTCTTCCTTGATAGGATCTTCTCCTTTGTGTTCTCGTTTGCAAACACTATCTTTATCATTCGGTCTCGGTCTTTGTTGTACCGGCCTAGCCTGAAAACCTTCTCAATGCTATGCTCAGCCCCTTCCATGTCTAGTGCCTTTAGTACTTCATTCACTGCTGCTTTGTCCTTGTCACTCCACTCTGTCCTATTAGATCCTTCCTGCTCCTTAATACCCACAGCAACCACTGATCTGTTCCTTTCCAGCAGTTGGCTAGTGGAGCGTGCCGCCTCCTGCGAGGTGGCTGCTTTCATGGCCACCTCCATCACTGCAGTCATTACTTCAGAGTTATTTTTTTTTAGTATTTCCGCAAATGTTGCTTTTATTGTGGCATTCTCATCCAGAAAACTATTACCACCTTCTCCCTGGGTGGTTTTCTGATTCTCAGCCTCGATACCATTTTCTTTGAGGGCTCTAATCTCCTCCTTTGCTGCTGTCAGCTCTCTTTTCAGGTTGCTTATTTCGTTCTTCATTTCCTGCATCATTTCTTGCATCTCACTCTTGATGTCCTCCAGAAACTGGGCGAACATTTCCTTCATCTCGTCACCTTGGCTCTTTCCTGTTCCCCTGGGACCTCTGGCTGCCATGCTTGACCCTGTTGGGATGGGGGAGGGAGAGAGAGAGAGGAAGAGAGAGAGAAAGAGAGAGAGAAAGGGAGTGATAAAGGGAGAGATAAATGGGTGGGTGGGGGGGGATCCGACCCTTCCACTGAAGTGAGAAGAAAGTAGAAGGGGAAAGTAGTAGTGTGTGTGTGTGTGTGTGTGTGTGTGTGTGTGTGTGTGTGTGTGTGTGTGTGTGTGTGTGTGTGTGTGTGTGTGTGTGTGTGTGTGTGTGTGTGTGTATGTGTGTGAGAGAGAGAGTGTGTATGCGAACAAATTTGAATGGTCCCCAAGCCAATACCCAACTGAAAACTCATCACCTCTTAAGGATTCGAACCAGACATCCTTAGAGTTGCATATTGGCTTGGGGACCATTCAAGCTTGTTGGCATTTGTGTTACTCCCGTGGCCCCAACATGCGAGGTGATGCTATGAAATATGTGTTCCCCAGGTAATGTGGTATTGGGGTAACGTGGTAGTGAGGTAATGAAGAAGTGTGACAATGTGGCAGTGTGGTAGTGTAGAAGTGTGATGACACGGCAGTAAGGTAGTGTTAGTGTGTGTTAATACTGTTGTGTTGTAACTTGGTACTGTTGTAGTGTGGTAACACCGTAGTGTTACAATGTTGTCCTTCAGTAATGTGTTAGTGTGGTAACACCGTAGTGTTACAATGTTGTCCTTCAGTAATGTGTTAGTGTGGTAATGTGAATGTATAAATATTGCCTTGTGATATTGTTGTAGTTATGGTAATGTGGTTCATTGCTGTTGTGTTAGAGTCCTAAAGTAACTGTGTGACAATCTGGTAATGTCACTTGAGTAGTTATGGTGTAGTTTGGCTCAGGAGAAGTATGCATACAAGTATACACCCACATATAGCAATGTGTGGGTGTGTATATCTGTGGTCATTATTTCCAATATATAAAATAATAACATGAAAGTTAAAATAAAATTTATTTATATTTATCTGCAAGTTCAATTAAATATTTATATTCACACAACTGCAGTTTATTGTGTGAGAGGAGAAGCAAGGGACAACAAAGATGTATTACATCAGAGCTTCTTGATGAATGGACGTTAAGAGATTACTTTAATCCTGGACAAAAGTGTTCTTGGTGGCAGGTCAATAAGCTATTCTCCTACTGACCTGGGCCAGACTCACGAAAGCACTCACGCAAATACTTACGAACGTGTACATCTTTCCTCAATCTTTGACGGCTTTGGTTACATTTATTAAGCAGTTTACAGGCATGAAAACTTCCCAATCAACTGTTGTTATTGTTGTTATAAACTGCCTCCTGGTGCTTCGGAGCTCATTAACTGTTTAATAATTGGAAACAAAGCTGCCAAAGATTGAGAAAAGATGTACAGGTTCGTAAGTGCTTGCGTAAGTGCTATCGTGAATCTGGCCCCTGATTTGTTATTGACTTCTCCAACAACAGGCCTAAAGACCTGATTTTAAAACTGGAAAATTGAGTTTTTCTGAAATTATGGGAAAATCTCGTGCTTCTATATGTGTAATGTATTGCTAGAGTAAAAAAGATAACATCTGTCTCAACGTCTCCAGGTTGCTCGTTATAACTGCAACACAATTATACTTGAAATATGTCACATGCTATTATTAAGGTTGTTAATGTTCGTAGCGTAAAAGTTTTGCTACATCATATTGGTAAACCACATTTTATTAAAGATTTAATAAAAAAAGAAGTAAAAGTTTGAATACATTTTATATGAAAACAACAAATAAATGAGTATAACATTTATTAAGCCAAATTTTATAACACAGCTCGTAGTGTTGGCGTTTTTGTACACTGAAGCCGAATAAATACATTAGCTTCATACCGTTTCAAATTAATTTACAATTAATTTGACATTGTGCACAATATTATATGTGTTTAATATATAGCTGGAATCATTTATTATTTGTTTATATGTGCGTTAGTGCGACGGTGGGGCACTGTGGACTTGTTGTGGTGCAGGACTGTATATGTGCGTTAGTGCGACGGTGGGGCACTGTGGACTTGTTGTGGTGCAGGACTGTATATGTGCGTTAGTGCGACGGTGGGGCACTGTGGACTTGTTGTGGTGCAGGACTGTATATGTGCGTTAGTGCGACGGTGGGGCACTGTGGACTTGTTGTGGTGCAGGACTGTATATGTGCGTTAGTGCGACGGCGGGACACTGTGGACTTGTTGTGGTGCAGGACTGTATATGTGCGTTAGTGCGACGGTGGGGCACTGTGGACTTGTTGTGGTGCAGGACTGTATATGTGCGCTAGTGCGACGGTGGGGCACTGTGGACTTGTTGTGGTGCAGGACTGTATATGTGCGCTAGTGCGACGGTGGGGCACTGTGGACTTGTTGTGGTGCAGGACTGTATATGTGCGCCAGTGCGACGGTGGGGCACTGTGGACTTGTTGTGGTGCAGGACTGTATATGTGCGTTAGTGCGACGGTGGGGCACTGTGGACTTGTTGTGGTGCAGGACTGTATATGTGCGCTAGTGCGACGGTGGGGCACTGTGGACTTGTTGTGGTGCAGGACTGTATATGTGCGTTAGTGCGACGGCGGGGCACTGTGGACTTGTTGTGGTGCAGGACTGTATATGTGCGTTAGTGCGACGGCGGGGCACTGTGGACTTGTTGTGGTGCAGGACTGTATATGTGCGTTAGTGCGACGGCGGGGCACTGTGGACTTGTTGTGGTGCAGGACTGTATATGTGTAGTGGTGTAGTCTTAGAGTGTACTGGTGTAGTCTTAGAGTGTAGTGGTGTAGTCTTAGAGTGTAGTGGTGTAGTCTTAGAGTGTAGTGGTATGGTAGTGTAGTGGTGTAGTCTTAGAGTGTAGTGGTGTAGTCTTAGAGTGTAGTGGTATGGTAGTGTAGTGGTGTAGTCTTAGAGTGTAGTGGTATGGTAGTGTAGTGGTGTAGTCTTAGAGTGTAGTGGTGTAGTCTTAGAGTGTAGTGGTGTAGTCTTAGAGTGTAGTGGTATGGTAGTGTAGTGGTGTAGTCTTAGAGTGTAGTGGTGTAGTCTTAGAGTGTAGTGGTATGGTAGTGTAGTGGTGTAGTCTTAGAGTGTAGTGGTATGGTAGTGTAGTGGTGTAGTCTTAGAGTGTAGTGGTGTAGTCTTAGAGTGTAGTGGTGTAGTCTTAGAGTGTAGTGGTATGGTAGTGTAGTGGTGTAGTCTTAGAGTGTAGTGGTGTAGTCTTAGAGTGTAGTGGTATGGTAGTGTAGTGGTGTAGTCTTAGAGTGTAGTGGTGTAGTCTTAGAGTGTAGTGGTGTAGTCTTAGAGTGTAGTGGTGTAGTCTTAGAGTGTAGTGGTGTAGTCTTAGAGTGTAGTGGTGTAGTCTTAGAGTGTAGTGGTGTAGTCTTAGAGTGTAGTGGTGTAGTCTTAGAGTGTAGCGGTGTAGTCTTAGAGTGTAGTGGTGTAGTCTTAGAGTGTAGTGGTGTAGTCTTAGAGTGTAGCGGTGTAGTCTTAGAGTGTAGTGGTATGGTAGTGTAGTGATGTAGTCTAAGAGTGTAGTGGTGTAGTCTTAGAGTGTAGTGGTGTAGTCTTAGAGTGTAGTGGTGTAGTCTTAGAGTGTAGTGGTATGGTAGTGTAGTGGTGTAGTCTAAGAGTGTAGTGGTGTAGTCTTAGAGTGTAGTGGTGTAGTCTTAGAGTGTAGTGGTGTAGTCTTAGAGTGCAGTGGTGTAGTCTTAGAGTGCAGTGGTGTAGTCTTAGAGTGTAGTGGTGTAGTTTTAGAGTGTAGTGGTGTAGTCTTAGAGTGCAGTGGTGTGGTAGTGTAGTGGTGTAGTTGTGTGAGAGTTTAATAATAAGGAAGTGTGTTTGTGTAGTGATCTGACTGTGTGCTGATACACAAGTGCACAAGTGTATCAGTGTAATAGAGCAGCAGTATACAAGTTTATCAGTGTGGTAGGGCAGCAGTATACAAGTTTATCAGTGTGGCAGGGCAGCAGTATACAAGTTTATCAGTGTATTAGGGGACCAGTATACAAGTGTATCAGTGTGGTATGGCAGCAGTATACAAGTGTATCAGTGTGGTAGGGCAGCAGTATACAAGTGTATCAGTGTGGTAGGGCAGCAGTATACAAGTGTATCAGTGTGGTAGGGCAGCAGTATATGTCGGAAAATCCGACACCATTTAATAATATCATACAGACAGATAATAATTGCTGTGTTGTATACACAAGTTAACCCGTAGAAAATGTAAATTGTAGTGGAATTTCCGTCTATAGAAAACGAGATATCATTACCACATAGTATTATAAATTCACCACCTATTATGGTGGGAATTATTCTTAAATACATTAGTCTTTGGACTTTACCATCATAAAACCATCTCATATAAATTAACTTAATTATCAATATCAAAATAGAGTAAATGTGACCCTTCTATCACTTTCTGAAATCTGGACAATGTAAGCCAGGCGTCAGGGAGGAGGGAGTGGTCAGCCATTGTTGTTGTCACCTCCGAGACGCGTGGAGCAAATTCGGCTCCTATCATATCTGGACAATGTCGGCCAGTAGCGTCAGTAGTATGGAGTGTCGCCATTGTGATTGTACTTAGACCAGAGGCTCACGGGAGCAATTCGGCTCCTGTTAATTCTCTTGGACGAAGTGTTATGGAAGATCAGAGTAGTGATCTGCCATCATCAACACGCTGTCATCAATTTCAAGGGAAGTGTCTTTCCAAAACCCGTTTATATTTCATTTATGGCCATTAATGTCAGTAGATATAGGGTGAACCATTTAGAGCACGAGATCGCCTCATACTAAAGGTAATTAAGCCCAGGTCTATATGGTTCCTTGTACAGTGTTTTCTCTGATATAGCTGTCATATATTAGAAGGAAGCATGCTTTGTGTACCAGTTACTGGGTGATGGAGGCTACCTCAAAGAGGGAAAATGTGGTGTCTACATCCTGGTTATACCTGGTGGACTAAGGCCTGCTGTACAAATAAGATAAGGAACCTCTTCAATGTATGTAGTCTAATACTGTAGTTTGATTGGCAGCATATATATAAATTTAATATAAACCCCCCTAATGTGTAGAGGATCGATTTGTGAGATTATGAGATTATTGCAGAAATACAGTCCACTTATTATCATACAAATTGCTATCGAAGTATACAAATTAACGTAAATATAAATTCATATAAATTAAATAAATATAAATCTCACAGGTCGGTTCCCACATTATTTGGTCCTTCGAAACCGGATTATTTGGTCCTTTGAACCCACATTTGGTCATCTTAGTACCGGATGAACCAGTTAACCAGTGGATTCATTAAGTATACAAAGCCAGCAGTCAAAGACGGCGGCGTTGCCTCGAGCGAGTTCACGAGCCGCTCAGCCCAGTTAAGCCTTAGTCAGCGGTTTCATGCACACCCACAGATTTGGTGGCGTGTTATTCTGTGAAATGACAGCGCTATTATTGAAGCCAGCCAAATTAGTGGCTGTGTCGCGAGATTGTTCACGGATTTCGTGGTGTTAAATTTCGCAAGAGATTATCCACGAATTTTGTGGAGTTTATTTCGCGAGGTCACTAATAATATTTAATACTTCTAGATAATATTAGAAGTTTCATAGAGGCTAATTAAGAGGCTATTTTCAATAATTGTGTATATTATTTCTCCATAATAGAGAATTATTTAATATATATTGCACTAGTGATCACAGTATAATATTTACTAATTGCCAACCCACAACAGGGTAGGATATTACCATTGACTAGTTGAACTATTTATTGTTCATCCTAGTCCCATTATTACCATAGTCAGTTGTACTATATTGAACTACCTAGCACCATTAATGAATGGTGTAGACCTTATTTTGGGTGTAAATTTTATCAACTCGAGTTGAGTTGTATATATAATAATTTACTTATGATCATTACACCTTTGAGTGATTAATTAGTGTCTATTCCATACTATGGTGATATAGAAGAGCTAACCTAAAGGTACTTCCAGTACCACTGGTTTATCACTCAAATCATTAGTGTGTATGATTGTATATATATAATGTGTATTAATTTTAAGTGCTAACCTCTAGTAGAGGTAGGATTACAGCCTAGCGAGTACAGAAATTTTACCCAAGGCTACCATCAGTACTTGCTCACAATTTATGAGCCAGTGGTGCCCAATTAACAAGTCACCACGACTAATCCACAGAAAGCAAAGCGTGCTTTAATAGCAAGTAAACGCCAACTAACAAGAGATCTCAACCAATATGAACAGTTGTTATATGAGCCTGTAATTAATTATCGTCGGTTGAAAATAACACTGTTACAGATTCAAACCCAATTGCATATATTGAAAGCAAATAGGAAATCTTACCAAAATCAAGTCCACGACGACGACGACATAGTAGTTGAAGATGTGGAACCATTCCTGTCTGACCTAGCACAATATGAAGAAGAAACTCAAGGCAGGTTGGAACATTTACACAGGATAATTGAATCAGAACAAATAGCAAGTACATCAAATAAAGTAGATAACGTTATGGATGATCTGGATCTTTTTGAGAATAAATGTCAAGCCAGATTAGATCCTTTAATCAACAAGGATAAAGCTTCACCCACTACAGCTTCACCCAATATTATACCACCAGAAATTAAGCAGTTCTCAGACAATTTATCCACAGTCTCTGTGGATTCTGAAACCCCAATACCTGAGGCTACTGAGTTAACATGCCTTCAAACTAGAGGTGAAGCTGAACCAGTAGTAGAAAATGTAAATGAAAATAGCGACAGCACTAATTTCCCAGTCCAGCCTCCTAGGAATAATGCTGGCAATGAGAAAACTGTCATACATCTAGTACTACAATTGCTGGACTTACCTCAACCTGACCAGACTGCTGACTCATTACAATCCTTCAGCATGGAGTTTGAGTCACTACTAAGAACATTCAGTCTTAAGGTTGATATAACTACTAGTGAATGGATGACCAAAGTAGTCCTTCTACGAAAATTGTCCAGCGATATACTAGATGAATTATATGCACATCAACATAACACCATCCTGACAGTACAGGACATCATTGAAGGTTTACATTCCATCATAAACAAACGACGAGCAAATGAGGAAGTTAAAGCCTCATGCAAGCCTTCAGAAATAGAAAATAATAGTCAATTAAAAGGTAAAATAACTACCCCAAATAAACATCAGTCAATTATACTCGCATCAAGTTGCAGAAAATCTGACAATGCAGCAGAATCCTCGAAGCCTACTGTTACTAGTTCACCCAAACCGGTAACTTCCAAACGTGCAGTAGGCTGGGGGACATGTATGTTCTGCAAAAAGAAACATTCAACATACTGTTGTGGTAATTATCCAACCAGAGACACTCGTATTGAGCGACTCCAGGAATTAGGGAGATGTGCTAGGTGTCTCAAGTCACACAACATAGACTATTGTGATACCCAATTCAACACCTGCAACAGGTGTAGAAGGGGTAGGCACCATGCAGCACTGTGCAAATATACGAAATTAACGTATTCAAGACCCAAGGTGGAAGATAGCATTCCCACCACAGTACAGTACTGCAAGGTGCAACAAACAAAGAGTGTCCAATCGGCAAAGTCTAAAGGTAATACGACTTTGCCTACTGCCCAAATTACCATCCAGAATAAGAGGGCCAAGGTCCATACCCGTGGGTTGTTTGACCAAGGATCCCAGAGAACATATGTCACTAAAAAGTTGGCAGATGAATTACAATTAAGGCCTGTAGCCCAGATGTCATTCAATATCTCAGGGTTTGTAACAGATGCAGGACCTCAAGTCTACCAGGTGGTACAACCATCAGTACGTTTAGGCAGGTACGTCTGTAGAGTACAAGCCATTGTGGTGGACAAAATACCAGTAGACCTACAAGTTCAAGGTCTGAGAGCAACAGCCAAATTCCTGAGAAATAGAGGAATAAAATTGGCAGATAATACTAAGTCTGATCACCTCACCGACTTTGGTCTCCTTGTAGGGACAGACTGTTGCCATCGATTCATCGGTAGCCCTACTAAATATCAGGGCATAACCATGTTAAAGTCTGCAGGAGGTAAATTACTCTCAGGCCCAGTATCAAGCCTGAGGAGACCTATGCCTGCAGATAAACAATACTAGTAGAAATCTAAATTTGTCAGCTGATTATATTTCTCCAGTAGCATTATACTAAGGAGATTACAACTGACTATACCAACAGAGGTTGATGTTAGTATCATCATTTAAAGCTGAAGATGAGTTCATGAGGCCTCAGTGGCAATTCAGTGAACAGTAGCTTAAACAGCTACAAGTCACTGCGACCAATGTCACTGAACCCACTGCAGTCTCAGAACCATACTTTACTTCAATGATGAGCTATTCAATCTTCTGAATCAATTAACTAAATTAAACCCCAATAAATCTGATGACTGATTTGATACATTTATTATTTAATCAAGATGTATTCAATGGGCCTCAGTGTTTATATATCAGTGACCAGTTACCTGAACAAACTTCAAGTTATATCTAATGTCACTGATCTCACTGCAGTCCCTGAATCATACTTGACTGTAGTACTTGATCACATTCAGTCTTCTGGGTTAAATAATATGTAATAAGGCTTGAATTTTAGCCTTTCAAGAGTTGACAGGGAAATGAAATTGCATTAGACTTCTAACCCCTGCAACTCTAGCACGGGACATCCGTCCTGTACGAACAGACGCACAAATGTGTGATTACTAACTACTAACATCAAATTAATCTAATAATTTTAAGGAGGAGTATCGGTGTTCGTCTGTTCTAAAGAGGACTTCGACCAGTGAGCAGCCCCCTGGGGAATTATGTCGGAAAATCCGACACCATTTAATAATATCATACAGACAGATAATAATTGCTCTGTTGTATACACAAGTTAACCCATAGAAAATGTAAATTGTAGTGGAATTTCCGTCTATAGAAAATGGGATATCATTACCACATACTATTATAAATTCACCACCTATTATGGTGGGAATTATTCTTAAATACATTAGTCTTTGGACTTTACCATCATAAAACCATCTCATATAAATTAACTTAATTATCAATATCAAAATAGAGTAAATGTGACCCTTCTATCACTTTCTGAAATCTGGACAATGTAAGCCAGGCGTCAGGGAGGAGGGAGTGGTCAGCCATTGTTGTTGTCACCTCCGAGACGCGTGGAGCAAATTCGGCTCCTATCATATCTGGACAATGTCAGCCAGTAGCGTCAGTAGTATGGAGTGTCACCATTGTGATTGTACTTAGACCAGAGGCTCACGGGAGCAATTCGGCTCCTGTTAATTCTCTTGGACGAAGTGTTATGGAAGATCAGAGTAGTGATCTGCCATCATCAACACGCTGTCATCAATTTCAAGGGAAGTGTCTTTCCGAAACCCGTTTATCTTTCATTTATGGCCATTAATGTCAGTAGATATAGGGTGATCCCGTTAGAGGACGAGATCGCCTCATACTAAAGGTAATTAAGCCCAGGTCTATATGGTTCCTTGTACAGTGTTTTCTCTGATATAGCTGTCATATATTAGGATTCTGGCTTTACAGCTAGCGCCCTTTTGACAGGTCAAGACGAGGAAGCATGCTTTGTGTACCAGTTACTGGGTGATGGAGGCTACCTCAAAGAGGAAAAATGTGGTGTCTACATCCTGGTTATACCTGGTGGACTAAGGCCTGCTGTACAAATAAGATAAGGAACCTCTTCAATGTATGTAGTCTAATACTGTAGTTTGATTGGCTGCATATATATAAATTTAATATAAACCCCCCTAATGTGTAGAGGATCGATTTGTGAGATTATTGCAGAAATACAGTCCACTTATTATCATACAAATTGCTATCGAAGTATACAAATTAACGTAAATATAAATTCATATAAATTAAATAAATATAAATCTCACAGGTCGGTTCCCACAGTATACAAGTGTATCAGTGTGGTAGGACAGCAGTATACACGTGTATCAGTGTGGTAGGGCAGCAGTATATAAGTGTATCAGTGTGATAGGGCAGCAGTATATAAGTGTATCGGTGTGGTAGAGCAGCAGTATATAAGTGTATCAGTGTGGTAGGGCAGCAGTATATAAGTGTATCAGTGTGATAGGGCAGCAGTATATAAGTGTATCAGTGTGATAGGGCAGCAGTATATAAGTGTATCAGTGTGATAGGGCAGCAGTATATAAGTGTATCAGTGTGGTAGAGCAGCAGTATACATGTGTATCAGTGTGGTAGGGCAGCAGTATATAAGTGTATCAGTGTGGTAGGGCAGCAGTACAACTGGCGTGTATCTGGTCATATAATCAGCCGGTATTTACCTGACCAAGGCAATAATTATCACTTATACGACAACAATTTTGGTTTGTGCATCACTGTACTTTCTTAGTCATACTCACCTATCTTTACTTCCAGGAAATTTCCAATGGCTCTTAGGTCCCGCCATTCAACCTATACTCGACTAGTGTAAAGGTTCCAGAGCTTATTTGGTTGTGTCATATATGGATACACAGCTATGAGTAAAGTTTGCCTCCACATGTTCTCTACTCAGCGTATTTCATTTTCAAACTCTTCTGTCACTGAATAAATTATTTCTAATTTCTCTTGTTATGTAGTTACTTAGTTTAATTTTATTTCCCTCGTTCGTGTATTACCCATGCCAAATTGTATGGTTTTGTCTACCCTGTATGTTCCCTGGAGCATTTTGTATGCGGTGTATATTTTGTATAAGTTTACCTCTTTTACTCCTTCCTCGTAACCCATACCTCTCAGCTCTGGGACTGGTCTGGTGCCATACCGAGGAACAGCTTCAGCTTCATTTTATGTTTAATCAGGTAAGAACTCCATAATGGTGTCGCATAATTAGGAATTTTATTGAACTGTATAATGATATACAAGTTCATAAATGACCATTTGTTGAGATTCCTAACGGAACCTGCTATGATGACCAACCTTACATATGCAGCTGATAAGCAATCAATGTTAGACTGGGAATAGAATTGGCCCCCGTGGGGCGCCCGTCATATTCTGTCTCTGAGATTTCTGGTGTGTTGCGGTGACTCGCCTCTTCCCGTTTAGCACGACTCAGACTCCCTCTGTGTATAAGTAGAAGAAATCACGATTTATTTTATTATGATTAAAGGAAGGCAGTCGCCTAATTTCGATATATTTTACGTTATAAGTTTCGGTTGGGAAGGAGGCAAAGCCTTGTCTTTTGACAAAGATGACAGACACCAGCAGCCCGAGAAGACTTTCCCGCCGAGAATCAGAGGGGGGGGGGGGGCAACAACACCGAAATTCCCGGATGGAAGAAAGGCAATTGGTCACACGCTGGCAGGAGTGGCCAATGAGGAAGTGACCTGAGGTCACGTGACGCGAGGGTAGTGGAGCTTGTAGCCGCGGGCGGGCGCCCCTTGCACGCCATAACGTTGTATGAGGAGGTTGTCCTCGTTGAGGCTCCAACAAACCGAGGAGTTTCACCAGATTATGGTGTCTTTGTTGGAGATATTGAAGAGTTACCTTACAAGTGACACTGCGAGACTCCCTGGGAAAGTTCAGAGGATGAGACCAGCTGGTTGTGGACACGAGCAACTCAGAGTCCGGGTGGTCACCTGTGTGTGCTGGGAGACTGGGCGGAGGACGGCGCACTCGCAGTCTTCCCCGTTCTTTGTGCGACCAGGCAAGGGGGAAAGGGTGCCGTCTTGGTCAACGTTCACGGGTGGCTAGAATGTACTGGTGAGCAGTGTGGACACCAAACGGCAATCCTGACATCCAGAAGAATTCAGTGACCATTGGGAGCGCCAGGTGTGGCCGGGACCCCTGTGACACCATGGAGCCACAATGGGGCCAGACGCACTCAAGTCTGCTTGCAAACCCCAGCAAATTGGAGTTTGCTTGCAGCTTCGGTCCGAAGCTGCAAGGAAACTCAAGTTGAGAGGAATGAGCGCCCACGGTGAAGTGAAGAGGACAGTGGAGAGTTGAGACATTCACCTTTGTGACTCAGGCGAGTAAGTAGTGAAAGACGGATGATATCCTCATGATGCACCCAGACTTTGCCAGTGAAGACTACTTTTCACATGCCTCTACAGGTAAGACATGTGATTGGGAGATATATGTTTTGCTAAAACTGCCCATCATCCGGTGTGATGGGGAGGTCTAGCATCACGTAGCTAGTTTTTTGACACACACTGTTCTCCCCTTCATATACTTCAGGGCAGCTGCACATATTCACATGAACCTAAATGTGTTAAAAAAAATTAGGCACTAGGTAAAATACCCTTAACTATAAATTATTTTACCTTTGCAATAATATACATTTTCTTTACTCATTAGTGCCAAAGTAATTTACATTACATAGTGCAAATGTAATACTACGTGTTAAGGCAAGTTAGTGCCAAGGTGTTGTACAGTTGAGGCAAATGTTTCTTTTGTTTCAAATATTCAGGCGAGTGTTTTCTGTATTAGGAATGTTGAGGCGAGAGTTGTTTGTGGTTCCTATGTTGAAGAGAATGAGTTGTGTTTGGAATGTTGAGGCGAGAGTTGTTTGTGGTTCCATGTTGAAGAGAATGAGTTGTGTTTGGAATGTTGAGTCGAGTTCCTCTTGAGTTGGTAATTTTCAGTTAAAACCTTTTCGTGAATGGAGAATAAGTTTGATGGTTGTGTTGGTGGAGCAACACTCAGAGAGGGGGGGGGGATTATGCTGTGGATCACCAGTACTGGTGTGTTGGTACACTCCCTGCTGGCACTCCCTGCTGGCACTCCCTGCTGGTACTCCCTGCAAGCACGCCATGCTGGCACTCTCTGCTGGCACTCCCTGCTGGCACTCCCTTCTGGCACTCCCTGCTGGCACTCCCTGCTGGCACTCCCTACTGGCACTCCCTGCTGGCACTCTCTGCTGGCACTCTCTAATGGCACTCCCTGCAGGCACTCCCTGCTGGCACTCCCTGCTGGCACTCCCTACTGGCACTCTCTGCTGGCACTCCATGCTGGCACTCTCTGCTGGCACTCTATGCTGGCACTCCCTGCTGGCAATCCCTGCAGGCACTCCCTGCTGGCACTCCCTGCTGGCACTCCCTGCTGGCACTCTCTGCTGGCACTCCCTGAAGGCACTCCCTGCAGGCGTTCCCTGCTGGCACTCCCTGCTGGCACTCCCTATTGGCACTCCCTGCTGGCACTCCCTGCTGGCACTCCCTGCAGGCACTCCCTGCTGGCACTCTCTGCTGGCACTCCCTGCAGGCACTCCCTGCAGGCACTCCCTGCTGGCACTCCCTACTGGCACTCCCTGCTGGCACTCCCTGCTGGCACTCTCTGCTGGCACTCCCTGCTGGCACTCCCTGCAGGCACTCCCTGCTGGCACTCCCTGCTGGCACTCCCTGCTGGCACTCTGCTGGCACTCCCTGCTGGCACTCCCTTCTGGCACTCCCTGCAGGGACTCCCTGCAGGCACTCCCTGCTGGCACTCCCTGCTGGCACTCCCTGCTGGCACTCCCTGCTGGCACTCCCTGCTGGCACTCCCTACTGGCACTCCCTGCAGGCACTCCCTGCTGGCACTCCCTGCTGGCACTCCCTGCTGGCACTCCCTGCTGGCACTCTCTGCAGGTACTCCCTGCTGGCACTCCCTGCTGGCACTCCCTGCTGGCACTCCCTGCTGGCACTCTCTGCTGGCACTCCCTGCAGGCACTCCTTGCAGGCACTCACTGCTTGCACTCCCTGCTGGCACTCCCTGCTGGCACTCCCTGCTGGCACTCTTTGCTGGCACTCCCTGCAGGCACTCCCTGCAGGCACTCCCTGCTGGCACTCCCTGCTGGCACTCCCTGCAGGCACTCCTTGCTGGCACTCCCTGCTGGCACTCCCTACAGACACTCCCTGCTGGTACTCCCTCCAGACACTCCCTGCTGGCACTCCCTGCAGGCACTCCCTGCTGGCACTCCCTCCAGACACTCCCTGCTGGCACTCCCTGCTGGCACTCCCTGCTGGCACTCCCTGCTGGCACTCCCTGCTGGCACTCCCTACTGGCACTCCCTGCTGGCACTCCCTGCTGGCACTCCCTCCAGACACTCCCTGCTGGCACTCCCTGCTGGCACTCCCTGCTGGCACTGCCTGCTGACACTCCCTGCTGGCACTCCCTGCTGGCAATCCCTGCTGGCACTGCCTGCTGACACTCCCTGCTGGCACTCCCTGCTGGTACTGCCTGCTGACACTCCCTGCTGGCACTCCCTGCTGGAACTCCCTGCATGTACTCCCTGCTGGCACTCCCTGCTTGTACTCCCTGCTGGTACTCCCTGCTGTCACCCCCTGCAGGCACTCCCTGCTGGCACTCCCTGCTTGTACTCCCTGCTGGCACTCCCTGTTTGTACTCCCTGCTGGCACTCCCTGCTGGCACTCCCTGCTTGTACTCCCTGCTGGCACTCCCTGCTGGCACTCCCTGCTTGTACTCCCTGCTGGCACTCCCTGCTTGTACTCCCGGCTGGCACTCCCTGCTGGCACTCCCTGCTGGCACTCCCTGCTGGTACTCCCTGCTGGCACTCCCTGCAGGCACTCCCTGCTGGCACTCCCTGCTGGCACTCCCTGCTGGCACTCCATGCTGGCACTCCCTGCTGGCACTCCATGCTGGCACTCCCTGCTGGTACTCCCTGCTGGCACTCCCTGCTGGTACTCGCTGCTGGCACTCCCTGCTGGCACTCCCTGCTGTCACTCCCTGCAGGCACTCCCTGCTGGCACTCCCTGCTGGCACTCCCTGCTTGTACTCCCTGCTGGCACTCCCTGCTGGTACTCCCTGCTGGCACTCCCTGCATGTACTCCCTGCTGGCACTCCCTGCTGGCACTCCCTGCTGGCACTCCCTGCAGGCACTCCCTGCTGGCACTCCCTGCAGGCACTCCCTGCTGGCACTCCCTGCTGGCACTCCCTGCAGGCACTCCCTGCTGGCACTCCCTGCTGGCACTCCATGCTGGCACTCCCTGCTGGTACTCCCCGCTGGCACTCCCTGCTGGTACTCGCTGCTGGCACTCCCTGCTATCTCTCCCTGCAGGCACTCCCTGCTGGCACTCCCTGCAGGCACTCCCTGCTGGCACTCCCTGCTGGCACTCCCTGCTGGCACTTCCTGCTGGCACTCCCTGCTGGTACTCCCTGAAGGCACTCCCTGCAGTCACTCCCTGCTGGCACTCCCTACTGGCACTCCCTGAAGGCCCTCCCTGCAGGCACTCCCTGCTGGCGCTCCCTGCTGGCACTCCCTGAAGGCACTCCCTACTGGCACTCCCTGCTGGTACTCCCTGCAGGCACTCCCTGCTGGAACTCCCTGCAGGCACTCCCTGCTGGCACTCCCTGCAGGCACTCCCTGCTGGCACTCCCTGCAGGCACTCCCTGCTGGCACTCCCTGCTGGCACTCCCTGCTGGCACTCTCTGCTGGCACTCCCTGCAGGCACTCCCTGCAGGCACTCCCTGCTGGCACTCCCTGCTGGCACTCCCTGCTGGTACTCCCTGAAGGCACTCCCTGCAGTCACTCCCTGCTGGCACTCCCTACTGGCACTCCCTGAAGGCCCTCCCTGCAGGCACTCCCTGCTGGCACTCCCTGCTGGCACTCCCTGCTGGCACTCCCTGAAGGCACTCCCTACTGGCACTCCCTGCTGGTACTCCCTGCAGGCACTCCCTGCTGGAACTCCCTGCAGGCACTCCCTGCTGGCACTCCCTGCAGGCACTCCCTGCTGGCACTCCCTGCAGGCACTCCCTGCTGGCACTCCCTGCTGGCACTCCCTGCTGGCATTCTTTGCTGGCACTCCCTGCTGGCACTCCCTGCAGGCACTCCCTGCAGGCACTCCCTGCTGGCACTCCCTGCTGGCACTCCCTGCTGGCACTCCTTGCAGGCACTCCCTGCAGGCACTCTTTGCTGGCACTCCCTGCTGGCACTCCCTCCAGACAATCCCTGCTGGTACTCCCTCCAAACACTACCTGCTGGCACTCCCTGCAAGCACTCCCTGCTGGAACTCCCTCCAGACACTCCCTGCTGGTACTCCCTCCAAACACTACCTGCTGGCACTCCCTGCAAGCACTCCCTGCTGGAACTCCCTCCAGACACTCCCTGCTGGCACTCCCTGCTGGCACTCCCTGCTGGCACTCCCTGCTGGCACTCCATACTGGCACTCCCTGCTGGCACTCCCTGCTGGCACTCCCTCCAGACACTCCCTGCTGGCACTCCCTGCTGGCACTCCCTGCTGGCACTCCCTGCTGGCACTGCTTGCTGACACTCCCTGCTGGCACTCCCTGCTGGCACTCCCTACTGGCACTTCCTGCTGGCACTCCCTGCTGGCACTCCCTCAAGACACTCCCTGCTGGCACTCCCTGCTGGCACTCCCTGCTGGCACTCCCTGCTGGCACTGCCTGCTGACACTCCCTGCTGGCACTCCCTGCTGGCACTCCCTGCTGGCACTGCCTGCTGATACTCCCTGCTGGCACTCCCTGCTGGAACTCCCAAATGGCACTCCCTGCATGTACTCCCTGCTGGCACTCCCTGCTTGTACTCCCTGCTGGCACTCCCTGCTGTCACTCGCTGCAGGCACTCCCTGCTGGCACTCCCTGCTGGCACTCCCTGCTTGTACTCCCTGCTGGCACTCCCTGTTTGTACTCCCTGCTGGCCCTCCCTGCTGGCACTCCCTAATGGCACTCCCTGCATGTACTCCCTGCTGGCACTCCCTGCTGGCACTCCCTGCTTGTACTCCCTGCTGGCACTCCCTGTTTGTACTCCCTGCTGGCACTCCCTGCTGGCACTCCCTGCTTGTACTCCCTGCTGGCACTCCCTGCTTGTACTCCCTGCTGGCACTCCCTGCTGGCACTCCCTGCTTGTACTCCCTGCTGGCACTCCCTGCTTGTACTCCCGGCTGGCACTCCCTGCTGGCACTCCCTGCTGGCACTCCCTGCTGGTACTCCCTGCTGGCACTCCCTGCAGGCACTCCCTGCTGGCACTCCCTGCTGGCACTACCTGCTGGCACTCCATGCTGGCACTCCCTGCTGGTACTCCCTGCTGGCACTCCCTGCTGGTACTCGCTGCTGGCACTCCCTGCTGGCACTCCCTGCTGGCACTCCCTGCTGGCACTCCCTGCAGGCACTCCCTGCTGGCACTCCCTGCTGGCACTCCCTGAAGGCACTCCCTGCTGGCACTCCCTGCTGGCACTCCCTGCTGGCAATCCCTGCAGGCACTCCCTGCTGGCACTCCCTGCTGGCACTCTCTGCTGGCACTCCCTGAAGGCACTCCCTGCAGGCGTTCCCTGCTGGCACTCCCTGCTGGCACTCCCTATTGGCACTCCCTGCTGGCACTCCCTGCTGGCGTTCCCTGCTGGCACTCCCTGCTGGCACTCCCTATTGGCACTCCCTGCTGGCACTCCCTGCTGGCACTCCCTGCAGGCACTCCCTGCTGGCACTCTCTGCTGGCACTCCCTGCAGGCACTCCCTGCAGGCACTCCCTGCTGGCACTCCCTACTGGCACTCCTTGCTGGCACTCCCTGCTGGCACTCCCTGCTGGCACTCTCTGCTGGCACTCCCTGCTGGCACTCCCTGCAGGCACTCCCTGCTGGCACTCCCTGCTGGCACTCCCTGCTGGCACTCTCTGCTGGCACTCCCTGCTGGCACTCCCTACTTGCACTCCCTGCAGGGACTCCCGGCAGGCACTCCCTGCTGGCACTCCCTGCTGGCACACCCTACTGGCACTCCCTGCTGGCACTCCCTGCTGGCACTCCCTGCTGGCACTCCCTGCAGGCACTCCCTGCTGGCACTCCCTGCTGGCACTCCCTGCTGGCACTCTCTGCAGGTACTCCCTGCTGGCACTCCCTGCTGGCACTCCCTGCTGGCACTCCCTGCTGGCACTCTCTGCTGGCACTCCCTGCAGGCACTCCTTGCAGGCACTCACTGCTTGCACTCCCTGCTGGCACTCCCTGCTGGCACTCCCTGCTGGCACTCCCTGCTGGCACTCTTTGCTGGCACTCCCTGCTGGCACTCCCTGCAGGCACTCCCTGCAGGCACTCCCTGCAGACACTCCCTGCTGGCACTCCCTGCTGGCACTCCCTGCTGGCACTCCCTGCTGGCACTCTTTGCTGGCACTCTCTGCTGGCACTCCCTGCAGGCACTCCCTGCAGGCACTCCCTGCTGGCACTCCCTGCTGGTACTCCCTGCAGGCACTCCTTGCTGGCACTCCCTGCTGGCACTCCCTACAGACACTCCCTGCTGGTACTCCCTCCAGACACTCCCTGCTGGCACTCCCTGCAGGCACTCCCTGCTGGCACTCCCTCCAGACACTCCCTGCTGGCACTCCCTGCTGGCACTCCCTGCTGGCACTCCCTGCTGGCACTCCCTACTGGCACTCCCTGCTGGCACTCCCTGCTGGCACTCCCTCCAGACACTCCCTGCTGGCACTCCCTGCTGGCACTCCCTGCTGGCACTCCCTGCTGGCACTCCCTGCTGGAACTCCCTGCATGTACTCCCTGCTGGCACTCCCTGCTGGCACTCCCTGCTTGTACTCCCTGCTGGTACTCCCTGCTGTCACTCCCTGCAGGCACTCCCTGCTGGCACTCCCTGCTTGTACTCCCTGCTGGCACTCCCTGTTTGTACTCCCAGCTGGCACTCCCTGCTGGCACTCCCTGCTTGTACTCCCTGCTGGCACTCCCTGCTGGCACTCCCTGCTTGTACTCCCTGCTGGCACTCCCTGCTTGTACTCCCGGCTGGCACTCCCTGCTGGCACTCCCTGCTGGCACTCCCTGCTGGTACTCCCTGCTGGCACTCCCTGCAGGCACTCCCTGCTGGCACTCCCTGCTGGCACTCCCTGCTGGCACTCCATGCTGGCACTCCCTGCTGGCACTCCATGCTGGCACTCCCTGCTGGTACTCCCTGCTGGATCTCCCTGCTGGTACTCGCTGCTGGCACTCCCTGCTGGCACTCCCTGCTGTCACTCCCTGCAGGCACTCCCTGCTGGCACTCCCTGCTGGCACTCCATGCTTGTACTCCCTGCTGGTACTCCCTGCTGGCACTCCCTGCATGTACTCCCTGCTGGCACTCCCTGCTGGCACTCCCTGCTGGCACTCCCTGCTGGCACTCCCTGCAGGCACTCCCTGCTGGCACACCCTGCAGGCACTCCCTGCTGGCACTCCCTGCTGGCACTCCCTGCAGACACTCCCTGCTGGCACTCCCTGCTGGCACTCCATGCTGGCACTCCCTGCTGGTACTCCCCGCTGGCACTCCCTGCTGGTACTCGCTGCTGGCACTCCCTGCTGGCACTCCCTGCAGGCACTCCCTGCTGGCACTCCCTGCAGGCACTCCCTGCTGGCACTCCCTGCTGGCACTCCCTGCTGGCACTTCCTGCTGGCACTCCCTGCTGGTACTCCCTGAAAGCACTCCCTGCAGTCACTCCCTGCTGGCACTCCCTACTGGCACTCCCTGCTGGTACTCCCTGCAGGCACTCCCTGCTGGAACTCCCTGCAGGCACTCCCTGCTGGCACTCCCTGCAGGCACTCCCTGCTGGCACTCCCTGCAGGCACTCCCTGCTGGCACTCCCTGCTGGCACTCCCTGCTGGCACTCTCTGCTGGCACTCCCTGCAGGCACTCCCTGCAGGCACTCCTTGCTGGCACTCCCTGCTGGCACTCCCTGCTGGTACTCCCTGAAGGCACTCCCTGCAGTCACTCCCTGCTGGCACTCCCTACTGGCACTCCCTGAAGGCCCTCCCTGCAGGCACTCCCTGCTGGCACTCCCTGCTGGCACTCCCTGCTGGCACTCCCTGAAGGCACTCCCTACTGGCACTCCCTGCTGGTACTCCCTGCAGGCACTCCCTGCTGGAACTCCCTGCAGGCACTCCCTGCTGGCACTCCCTGCAGGCACTCCCTGCTGGCACTCCCTGCAGGAACTCCCTGCTGGCACTCCCTGCTGGCACTCCCTGCTGGCACTCTTTGCTGGCACTCCCTGCTGGCACTCCCTGCAGGCACTCCCTGCAGGCACTCCCTGCTGGCACTCCCTGCTGGCAGTCCCTGCTGGCACTCCTTGCAGGCACTCCCTGCAGGCACTCCTTGCTGGCACTCCCTGCTGGCACTCCCTCCAGACAATCCCTGCTGGTAGTCCCTCCAAACACTCCCTGCTGGCACTCCCTGCAAGCACTCCCTGCTGGAACTCCCTCCAGACACTCCCTGCTGGCACTCCCTGCTGGCACTCCCTGCTGGCACTCCCTGCTGGCACTCCCTGCTGGCACTCCCTCCAGACACTCCCTGCTGGCACTCCCTGCTGGCACTCCCTGCTGGCACTGCCTGCTGACACTCCCTGCTGGCACTCCCTGCTGGCACTCCCTGCTGGCACTGCTTGCTGACACTCCCTGCTGGCACTCCCTGCTGGCACTCCCTACTGGCACTTCCTGCTGGCACTCCCTGCTGGCACTCCCTCCAGACACTCCCTGCTGGCACTCCCTGCTGGCACTCCCTGCTGGCACTCCCTGCTGGCACTGCCTGCTGACACTCCCTGCTGGCACTCCCTGCTGGCACTCCCTGCTGGCACTGCCTGCTGATACTCCCTGCTGGCACTCCCTGCTGGCACTCCCTGCTGGCACTGCCTGCTGACACTCCCTGCTGGAACTCCCAAATGGCACTCCCTGCATGTACTCCCTGCTGGCACTCCCTGCTGGCACTCCCTGCTTGTACTCCCTGCTGGCACTCCCTGCTGTCACTCGCTGCAGGCACTCCCTGCTGGCACTCCCTGCTGGCACTCCCTGCTTGTACTCCCTGCTGGCACTCCCTGTTTGTACTCCCTGCTGGCCCTCCCTGCTGGCACTCCCTAATGGCACTCCCTGCATGTACTCCCTGCTGGCACTCCCTGCTGGCACTCCCTGCTTGTACTCCCTGCTGGCACTCCCTGTTTGTACTCCCTGCTGGCATCCCTGCTGGCACTCCCTGCTGGCACTCCCTGCTTGTACTCCCTGCTGGCACTCCCTGCTGGCACTCCCTGCTTGTACTCCCTGCTGGCACTCCCTGCTTGTACTCCCGGCTGGCACTCCCTGCTGGCACTCCCTGCTGGCACTCCCTGCTGGTACTCCCTGCTGGCACTCCCTGCAGGCACTCCCTGCTGGCACTCCCTGCTGGCACTACCTGCTGGCACTCCATGCTGGCACTCCCTGCTGGCACTCCATGCTGGCACTCCCTGCTGGTACTCCCTGCTGGCACTCCCTGCTGGTACTCGCTGCTGGCACTCCCTGCTGGCACTCCCTGCTGGCACTCCCTGCAGGCACTCCCTGCTGGCACTCCCTGCTGGCACTCCCTGAAGGCACTCCCTGCAGTCACTCCCTGCTGGCACTCCCTACTGGCACTCCCTGAAGGCCCTCCCTGCAGGCACTCCCTGCTGGCACTCCCTGCTGGCACTCCCTGCTGGCACTCCCTGAAGGCACTCCCTACTGGCACTCCCTGCTGGTACTCCCTGCAGGCACTCCCTGCTGGCACTCCCTGCAGGCACTCCCTGCTGGCACTCCCTGCAGGCACTCCCTGCTGGCACTTCCTGCTGGCACTCCCTTCTGGTACTCCCTGAAGGCACTCCCTGCAGGCACTCCCTGCAGTCACTCCCTGCAAGCACTCCCTGAAGGCACTCCCTGCAGGCTCTCCCTGCTGGCACTCCCTGAAGGCACTCCCTGCAGGCACTCCCTGCTGGCACTCCCTGCTGGCACTCCCTGAAGGCACTCCCTGCAGGCACTCCCTGCTGGCACTCCCTGCAGGCAAGTGTGGGGGACTGGTTGTTAATACCACCAGGGAGGGTAAGTGTTGGGGACTGGTTGTTAATACCACCAGTGATGGTAAGTGTGGGGGACTGGTTGTTAATACCACCAGGGAGAGTAAGTGTGGGGGACTGGTTGTTAATACCACCAGGGAGGGTAAGTGTGGGGGACTGGTTGTTAATACCACCAGGGAGGGTAAGTGTGGGGGACTGGTTGTTAATACCACCAGGGAGGGTAAGTGTGGGGGACTGGTTGTTAATACCACCAGGGAGGGTAAGTGTGGGGGACTGGTTGTTAATACCACCAGGGAGGGTAAGTGTGGGGGACTGGTTGTTAATACCACCAGGGAGGGTAAGTGTGGGGGACTGGTTGTTAATACCACCAGGGAGGGTAAGTGTGGGGACTGGTTGTTAATACCACCAGGGAAGGTAAGTGTGGGGCTGGTTGTTAATACCACCAGGGAAGGTAAGTGTGGGGCTGGTTGTTAATACCACCAGGGAGGGTAAGTGTGGGGGACTGGTTGTTAATACCACCAGGGAGGGTAAGTGTGGGTGACTGGTTGTTAATACCACCAGGGAGGGTAAGTGTGGGGGACTGGTTGTTAATACCACCAGGGAGGGTAAGTGTGGGGGACTGGTTGTCAATACCACCAGGGAGGGTAAGTGTGGGACTGGTTGTTAATACTACCAGGGAGGGTAAGTGTGGTGGACTGGTTGTTAATACCACCAGGGAGGGTAAGTGTGGGGGACTGGTTGTTAATACCACCAGGGTGAGTGAGGGGGACTGGTTGTTAATACCACCAGGGAGGGTAAGTGTGGGGGACTGGTTGTTAATACCACCAAGGAGGGTAAGTGTGGGGGACTGGTTGTTAATACCACCAGGGAGGGTAAGTGTGGGGGACTGGTTGTTAATACCACCAGGGAGAGTAAGTGTGGGGGACTGGTTGTTAATACCACCAGGGAAGGTAAGTGTAGGGCTGGTTGTTAATACCACCAGGGAGGGTAAGTGTGGGGGACTGGTTGTTAATACCACCAGGGAGGGTAAGTGTGGGGGACTGGTTGTTAATACCACCAGGGAGGGTAAGTGAGGGGGGCTGGTTGTTAATACCACCCGGGAAGGTAAGTGAGGGGTAAGTGCGTAGCTACGAACCTGTACATTTTTCCTCAACTTTTTACGGCTTTGGCTACATTTATTAAACAGTTTACCAGCATGAAAACTAACCAATCAACTGTTGTTATTGTTATGAACAGCCTCCTGGTGCTTCGGAGCTCATTAACTGCTTAATAATTGTAAACAAAGCAGCCAAAGATTGAGAAAAGATGTACAGGTTCGTCAGTGTTTGCGTAACTGCTTCGTGAATCTGGCCCAACTAACTACCTTGTATACCTGAGTGTCTTTTACATTCATTCACAGTTTAATGGACACGCTTAATTCCCGCAGCCCTGGGCCCCCTTGAACACTTAGCCCTGGGCCCCCTTGAACACTTAGCCCTGGGCCCCCTTGAACACTTAGCCCTGGGCCCCCTTGAACACTTAGCCATGGGTCCCCTTGAACACTTAGCATAGGCCCCCTTGAACACTTAGCCATGGGTCCCCTTGAACACTTAGCATAGGCCCCCCTTGAACACTTAGCCATGGGTCCCCTTGAACACTTAGCATAGGTCCCCTTGAACACTTAGCCCTGGGCCCCCTTGAACACTTAGCCCTGTGCCCCCTTGAACACTTAGCCCTGGGCCCCCTTGAACACTTAGCCCTGGGCCCCCTTGAACACTTAGCCCTGTGCCCCCTTGAACACTTAGCCCTGGGCCCCCTTGAACACTTAGCCTTGGGTCCCCTTGAACACTTAGCCCTGGGTCCACTGTAAGCTTTTAGTCCTTAATGTGACATAACTGTGCTTGCGGGGGTTGAGCTGTGGCTCTTTGGTCCCGCCTCTCAACTGTCAATCAACTGGTGTACAGATTCCTGAGCCTACTGGGCTCTATCATATCTACACTTGAAACTGTGTATAGAGTCCGTCTCCACCACATCACTGCCTAATGCAATACATCTGTTAACTAATCTGACACTGGACAAGTTCTTTCTAACGTCTCTGTGGCTCATTTGGGTACTCAGTTTCCCCTGGTTTGCGTACCACCAGTGTTAAACAGTTCATCCTTGTCTATTCTGTCAATTCTCCTTAGGATTTTTTAGGTAGTTATCATGTCTTCCCTAAATCTTCTGTCTTCCAGTGTTGTGAGGTGTATTTAACACAGCCTTTCCTAGCAACTCATACCGCTTAGTTCTGTAAATATTCTTGTGGCATACCTCTGAACTTTTTCCAGCTTCGTCTTGTGCTTGACAAGATACGGGCTCCATGCTGAGGCCGCATACTCCAGGATTGGTCTTACATATGTGGTGTACAAGATTCTGAATGATTCCTTACACGGGTTCCTGAACGCTGTTCTGATGTTAGCCAGCCTCGCATATGGCGCAGACGTAATTCTTTTTATGTGGGCTTCAGGAGACAGGTTTGGTGTGATATCAACTATTAGCTCTTTCTCTCTGTCCGTTTCATTAAGTACTTCATCTCCTATTCTGTATCCTTTGTCTGGCCTCTTATTTCCACCGCCTAGTATCATTACTTTACATTCACTCGGGTTGAACTTTAGCAACCATTTGTTGGGCCATTCATTCAGTCTGTCTAGGTCATCTTGTAGCCTTCTACTATCATCCTCTGTTTCAATCCTCCTCATAATTTTTTTATTATCAGCAAACCGTGAGAGAAACGATTCTATTCCCTCTGGGAGATCATTTATATATATCAGAAACAGTATTGGTCTAAGGACTGACCCCTGCAGGACTCCACTTGTGAAGTCTCGCCAATCTGAGACCTCGCCCCTCACACTGACTCGTTGTCTCCTGTTACTTAAGTACTCCCTTATCCAATGGCGTACCTTCCCTTTCACTCCAGCCTGCATCTCCAGCTTTCGCACTAGTCTCTGGTGTGGCACTGTGTCAAAGGCTTTCTGGCAATCCAAAAATGTGCAGTCTGCTGATCCCTCTTTTTCTTGTGTGATTCTTGTTGCCTGACCGTAGAATTCAATTAATCCGGTGAGGAATGACTTGCCATCCCTTAAACCATGTTGGTATTGTGACACAAAGTTCCTTCACTCCAGATGTTCCACTAGCTTTTTTTGCATAATTTTCTCCGTTAGCTTGCATGGTATGCAAGTTAGGGACACTGGCCTGTAGTTCAGTGCCTCCTCATCCTCCTTCCTGTATATCGAGACTACGCTTGCCGCCTTACAAATTTTTGGCAGTTCACCTGTTACCAGTGATTTGTTATACACCATGGAGAGTGGCAGGCACAGTGGTTCTGCTCCTTCCTTTATTATCCATGGTGATATTCCGTCCAGGCCTATTGCCTTTGTCACATCCAACTCTAGCAAAAGATTCCTTACATCTCCACTGGTAATCTCAAATTCCTCTAGTGATGCCTGGTTAACTATTCCTTCTCTTATCTCTGGAACTTCTCCTTTCTCTGATGTGAAGACTTCCTGGAATTTCTTATTTAGTTCCTCACACATTTCTTTGTCGTTTGTAATGAATCTGTCTGCCCCTATCCTCAGTTTCCAACCCGCTCTTGCACAAGACAGCACATATATGACTTATTGCTTATAGTCAATATTTGGCTTATAAATATATATATATATATATATGTGTGACATATTTCAAGTCATATTTGTTTCCAAGTCACTAACTCTTCCTCTCAGTTTTATTAAACAATAAAGATTTTATACAAAATTTGACAATATCCTGAGTTTCATTACCTGTTCCTTCATATTTGTCTTTCTCGTGATGTGGCTGTGCAACAATTTGGGTTGGGTCTTAGCCTTGCTTGCAATGTCTTTTTCATATTGCCCTTCTGCCTCTCTTCTCACCCTAACGGATTCATTCCTGGCTCTCTGGTAACCTTCTCTGCTCTCATGTGTCCTGTTATTTCTATAGTTTCTCAAGCTCTTTTACTTCATTGCTTAGCTAGCTTACATCTCTGATTAAACCATGGGTTTCTCATCTGCATTTCATTTTTTACCGTTTGGGCCGGGATCAACTTGTCTGCTGCCTCCTTACACTTCTGCGTGATGTATTCCACCATGTCTTGGGCCGTCTTTCCCCTTAGCTCCGTTTCTCATGTTATATCCGCGAGGAATTTTCTTATCTCCTCGTAATTTCTTTTACGGAATGCTAGCCTTTTCCTTTCAGTTCCCTTTCTCCAGTACTTTAGCCCTTCTTCAACCAGATACTTAAACGTCAGTACACTGTGATCGCTCATTCCTACTGGAGCCTCGAAGTCAATTTCCCTTATGTCGGAGTCATTCAGAGTGAAGACTAGTTAGAGTCTTGCTGGTTCGTCATTTCCCCTCATTCTTGAGGGGTTCCTTGACAAGCTGACTTTAAAAATTTTTTGTCGCCACCTCCAGTAGTTTAGCTCTCCACGTTTCCTCTCCTCCGTGCGGTTTCTTCTTCTCCCAATCTATCCTTCCGTGATTGAAATCTCCTATGATGAGCAGAGAGTGTGTGTGTGTCTGTGTGTATGTTTTGTACTCACATAGTTGTGCTTGCGGGGGATGAGCTCTGGCTCTTTGGTCCCGCCTCTCAACTGTCAATCAACTAATGTACAGGTTCCTGAGCATACTGGGCTTTATCATATCTACACTTAAAGTTAATTATGGAGTCAGCCTCCACAACATGACTTCCTAATGCATTAAGTTTGTGTACTACTCTGACGCTGAAAAAATTCTTTCTAACGTCTATATGGCTAATTTGGGGACTCAATTTCAACCTGTGTCTCCTAGTGCGTGCGTGTGTGTTTGCGTGTGTGTGTGTCTGTGTGTACTCACCTAGTTGTGCTTTGTGTGTGTGTGTGCTTTGTGTGTGTGTGTGCTTTGTGTGTGTGTGTGTATGTGTGTGTGTGTGTGTGTGTGTGTGTGTGTGTGTGTGTGTGTGTGTGTGTGTGTGTGTGTGTGTGTGTGTGTGTGTGTGTGTGTGTGTGTGTGTGTGTGTGTGTTCCACCGTGGAGTGCTCAGAGTAAGTCATCAGACCACCAGCGGGGCCAGCCCACAGGGGCCCGCACCTCCACGTCACACTTAAGTAGAAACTAATTCAGCTTACCAATATAAACACTAGAGCACGCAACACCTGGCGTCGCGATGTTTTCACGGTAAATACAGCCCGTTTAGCACCACCAGGACCTGCATTGATGGTTATTTAAAGCTGCCTCAGGACACTGCCCTTTGCTTATATATATATATATATATATATATATATATATATATATATATATATATATATATATATATATATATATATATATATATATATATATATATATATATATATATATATATATATATATATATATATATATATATATATATATATATATATATATATATATATATATATATATATATATATATATATATATATATATATATATATATATATATATATATATATATATATATATATATATATATATATATATATATATATATATATATATATATATATATATATATTTACTGCTAGGTAACAGGGGCATTCAGGGTGAAGGAAACTTTGCCCATTTGTTTCTGCCTCGTGCGGGAATCGAACCCGCGCCACAGAATTACGAGTCCTGCGCGCTATCCACCAGGCTACGAGGCCATTATATATATATAATGTATATATATATATATATATTATATATGACCGAAAAAGTAAGATTAATAAATCTTACTGTTCAAGAATCGTAGAATCACTGTTCGCCAACGTACCTGTGGACGAGACAATCGGGATGATAGCCGACAGAGTGTATCGTGATCCAGCCTGTACTCCTCTTGACACACCAGAAAATATTCTAAGGAAACTACTCCAAGCTTGTCCTAAAGAGGCACCCTTCTTGAACCCGGATGGGCACATGCATAAGCAAGTAAATGGGGTCGCCATGGGTTCTCCCCTAGGTGTCCTGTTTGCAAACTTCTACATGGGTACCATCGAGCAAAAAGTCCTAGTCGACATGAACTTGAAACCGGCCATATACTGCAGGTATGTTGACGACATTTTTACACAGGTACCTGATGTCAGACATCTGCAGAAGCTGAAGGAGGCGTTTGAGCAGAGTTCCGTGCTGCGTTTCACTTACGAGATGGAAAAGGATGGGACGCTGCCCTTTCTAGATGTAACAGTCATGGAAAAGAGCGGAGGTTTCCACACTGCAGTCTACACTAAGGAAACGAACATAGGAATGTGCCTAAATGCCAACAGCGACTGCCCAGACAGGTACAAAAGGAGTGTTGTTAACGCATATGTCGACCGTGCTCTCAGCCACAGCTCAGAATGGAAGCAAGTCGACGAAGAACTCTGTAGGGTAAGGCAGGTCCTAGTCAACAACGGCTTCTCCAATGGTTTCGTCGAAGACGTCATAAGAAGGAAACTGAAACGCCATGCAACCTCTGAAGAGACAACTAACACAACACCTATGGGGTATAGGTGTTGTGTACACTTTTATATTATATTCCTTTAAGGCGTTGTGCTTTGTGTCTGGAGAGTTTCTCATGAGTAGGTTGGCCGTTTTTTTGGTTTTATAGTAATTAGACTATTAGACTATTTTACAGGAACTTCTTTTCCACAGCTCATAAAACGGAGGAAAGGGTCCTGAAAGATATTGTTAATAGAAACGTTATCCCTACAGACAAAAATCAGAGGATACAACTGACGATTTACTATAAAACCAGAAAAACGGCCAGCCTACTCATGAGAAACTCTCCAGACACAAAGCAGAACGCTTTAAAAAAGACCAACGTCGTCTATGCCTTCAAATGCCCTCTTGGGGACTGTAAGCTCCAAAAAACCCAGTATATAGGCAAGACAACAACATCTCTTTCTAGGCGTTTAACGATGCATAAGCAACAGGGCTCCATTAAGGAACATATAATCTCTTCCCACAACCAAACCATCGCCAGAGAAATCCTAGTAAACAACACAGAAATCATCGATAGATACAGCGATAGCAGGCGGCTTGACGTTTGCGAGGCACTACACATTAAAAAGTCAACACCAGCAATCAACAGCCAATTAATGCACAACTATATTCTACCCACCTCAAGACTCCGCTCCAATATAGAAGCATCAAGAAATATGGACCAATAGGCTTTCTACAATCACTTCCATTCAATACCCATTGTTTCGTGTTCTGTCTTGTGTTGATGAAATTAATACCCTATTAATGCCACCTCACCCCATCCACCTCACTCAAATGTAGATATAAACAAATCGGAGATGTGTAAGTTCTATTCAGTTGTGTATGTGTAAACTAAAGTATTTGAAAATGTAATAAGTTTTACGAAACGGGCTCAAGTGTCGTGTCAGACTAGAAATAAAAATGAATTTTGGAGAATTGATTTTTGAATTACCACCAACAGTGAAAAGAAATGTACGAAAGATAGAGAAAGTTGTTAAAAATGAGCGAAAAGGTAAGATTAATAATTCTAACACAAATTTTCTTTCTCAATATCTCTTATGTTTCTTTTCACTGTCGATGGTAATTGAAAAATCATTTCTCCAAAATTAATTTTTATTTGTAGTCTGACGTGACGCCTGAACGCGTTTCGTGATAACTTATTACATTTTCAAAGATTTTAGTTTACACACACACAACTGTAACCTGTAAACATGCAAAATCCGTCCATGCTATCGCTGTATCTATCGATGATTTCTGTGTTGCTTGTTAAGATTTCTCTGGTGATGGTCTGGTTGTGAGAAGAAATTATATGTTTCTTTATGGAATCCTGTTGTTTATGCATTGTTAATCGCCTGGAAAGAGATGTTGTCTTGCCTATATACTAAGTTCTTTGGTGCTTACAGTCCCCAAGTGGGCATTTAAATGCATAGACGACGTTGGTTTCCTTTAAGGCGTTCTGCTTTGTGTCTGGAGAGTTTCTCATGAGTAGGTTGGCCGTTTTTTTGGTTTTATAGTAAATCGTCAATTGTATTTTCTGATTTTTGTCAGTAAGGATAACGTTTCTATTAACAATATCTTTCAGGACCCTTTGCTCCGTTTTATGAAATGTGGAAAAGAAGTTCCTTTAAAATAGTCCAATAGGGGAAAAATGTGTTGTGTTAGTGGACTCTTCAGAGGTTGCATGGAGTTTCACCTTCCTTCTTATGATGTCTTCAACAAAACCATTGGAGAAGCCATTGTTGACTAGGACCTGCCTTACCCTATAGAGTTCTTGATCGACTTGCTTCCATCCTGAGCTCTTGCTGAGAGCACGGTCGACGAAAGCATTGACAACACTCCTCTTGTACCTGTCTGGGCAGTCACTATTGGCTTTGAGGCACATTCCTATGTTTGTTTCTTTAGTGTAGACTGCAGTGTGAACGCCTCCGCTACTTTCCGTGACTGTTACATCTAGAAAAGGCAGCTTCCCATCCTTCTCCATCTCGTAAGTGAAACTCAACACAGAATTCTGCTCGAATGCCTCCTTTAGCTCCTGCAGACGTCTGACATCAGGCACCTGTGTAAAAATGTCGTCAACATACCTGCAGTATATGGCGGGTCTTAAGTCCATGTCAACAAAGACCTTCTGCTCGATGGTACCCATATAGAAGTTCGCAAACAGGACACCTAGGGGAGAACCCATGGCGACCCCATCTACTTGCTTATACATGTCACAACGTGTCAAAAATTTCATAACAAGAGGACAATGCAAGGAATAAACATGAAATGGAAACTACACAGTATACATGTGAGTAATAACTCCAAGACCTGAATGTATACATATTCCATCATGGTCCACATAATGTTACCTATACAGCATTTAAGTAGCATTACATACAATAAGCATACAAGGATGTTTTTCAAACTTCATGACATTAGGCTACTGCTATATCCAGTACCCTAGACTTATCATATATATATATATATATATATATATATATATATATATATATATATATATATATATATATATATATATATATATATATATATATATGTATATCACGAAAATAAACACGTGATTAAGAATGTGACAATGTCAGACCACGGAGGAAAATGAAACAGGAATTTCCTTAAGTACTTTCGTATATTAAATACATCTTCAGAAGGAATGCATTCCTTCTGAAGATGTATTTAATATACGAAAGTACTTAAGGAAATTCCTGTTTCATTTTCCTCCGTGGTCTGACATTGTCATATATATATATATATATATATATATATATATATATATATATATATATATATATATATATATATATATATATATATATATATATATATATATATATATGTCGTACCTAGTAGCCAGAACGCACTTCTCAGCCTACTATGTAAGGCCCAATTTGCCTAATAAGCCAAGTTTTCATGAATTAATTGTTTTTCGACTACGTAACCTACCTAACCTAACTTTTTCGGCTACCTAACCTAACCTAACCTATAAAGATAGGTTAGGTTAGGTTAGGTAGGGTTGGTTAGGTTCGGTCATATATCTACGTTAATTTTAACTCCAATAAAAAAAAAATGACCTCATACATAATGAAATAGGTAGCTTTATCATTTCATAAGAAAAAAAAAATAGAGAAAATATATTAATTCAGGAAAACTTGGCTTATTAGGCAAATCGGGCCTTGCATAGTAGGCCGAGAAGTGCATTCTGGCTACTAGGTACGACTTATATATATATATATATATATATATATATATATATATATCACCTCATTTTGTCCGGTCGTGATGGTCAAGTGGATTAAGGCGTCTTGTACATACCAGATGCGTTGCTTCTGGGAGTATGGGTTCGAGTCACTTCTGGGGTGTGAGTTTTCAGTTGCATATGTCCTGGGGACCATTCAGGCTTGTTCGCATTTGTGTTCCTCACGTGTTGCCCCAAAGAATGAGGTGATTTGGTAAAATGCTATGCCCAAGATAACTATCCGAGTGCCGGCGGTGGGGTGGTTCAAATAGCCTCGGCTATCACCTCATTTTGTCCGGTCGTGATGGTCAAGTGGATTAAGGCGTCTTGTACATACCAGATGCGTTGCTTCTGGGAGTATGGGTTCGAGTCACTTCTGGGGTGTGAGTTTTCAGTTGCATATGTCCTGGGGACCATTCAGGCTTGTTCGCATTTGTGTTCCTCACGTGTTGCCCCAAAGAATGAGGTGATTTGGTAAAATGCTATGCCCAAGATAACTATCCGAGTGCCGGCGGTGGGGTGGTTCAAATAGCCTCGGCTATCACCTCATTTTGTCCGGTCGTGATGGTCAAGTGGATTAAGGCGTCTTGTACATACCAGATGCGTTGCTTCTGGGAGTATGGGTTCGAGTCACTTCTGGGGTGTGAGTTTTCAGTTGCATATGTCCTGGGGACCATTCAGGCTTGTTCGCATTTGTGTTCCTCACGTGTTGCCCCAAAGAATGAGGTGATTTGGTAAAATGCTATGCCCAAGATAACTATCCGAGTGCCGGCGGTGGGGTGGTTCAAATAGCCTCGGCTATCACCTCATTTTGTCCGGTCGTGATGGTCAAGTGGATTAAGGCGTCTTGTACATACCAGATGCGTTGCTTCTGGGAGTATGGGTTCGAGTCACTTCTGGGGTGTGAGTTTTCAGTTGCATATGTCCTGGGGACCATTCAGGCTTGTTCGCATTTGTGTTCCTCACGTGTTGCCCCAAAGAATGAGGTGATTTGGTAAAATGCTATGCCCAAGATAACTATCCGAGTGCCGGCGGTGGGGTGGTTCAAATAGCCTCGGCTATCACCTCATTTTGTCCGGTCGTGATGGTCAAGTGGATTAAGGCGTCTTGTACATACCAGATGCGTTGCTTCTGGGAGTATGGGTTCGAGTCACTTCTGGGGTGTGAGTTTTCAGTTGCATATGTCCTGGGGACCATTCAGGCTTGTTCGCATATATATATATATATATATATATATATATATATATATATATATGCAAACAAGCCTGAATGGTTCCCAGGCATAGATGCACCCGAAAATTCACACCCCAGAAGTGATTCGAAGCTATACTGCCAGGAGTCCCGCCGACACTCTGATGGTAATCTTGGGCATAGTATTTTATCAAATCACCTCATTCTTTGGGGCAAATGTGCCTCGAAATAGCCTCGGCTACCATCATCTTTTGTACGGTTGTGATGGTCGAGTGATTAATGTGTCCTGTACACCAGATGCATAGAGCTCCTGGCAGTATGGGTTCGAGTCACTTCTGGGGTGTGAGTTTTCGGTTTTACATAAATAACCACAATTTCAAGGCATACAACTTTGATACAGAATTATATTTCACTTGGGTAGGTATGACATACATTGCCAGTACCTGAATTAATAATAATATACTGTCAAAGAAGATTAGATACTTAACACAATATTCCTGATCCCTGGCTATCAGCCAAGATATCACTGTATAGTTTGAGCACATCATACACCAGTCTCAGTATGATCATACTGGTGTATGCGTGGTCATAACGGATGGCTTCTTCAATAACGAATTGTATAAGCACTTTCATTAGAAACATAATTGAATTTGTTTTAATACAGATTACAAAGGCATGTAATATGAACATTAGCAGTGGTTTGTATAATTCAGATCCATTTTTGTTTGATCAGTTAGAAGGCAATGTGACTAGGATCATTGATGCACATTTATCTCACTAATACCTTGTTAAAGGACACTGTCTTCACAAGCTGGGACACTGTCTTCACCTGCTGGGACACTGTCTTCACCTGCTGGGACACAGTCTTCCTCTGCTGGGACACTGTCTTCACCAGCTGGGACACTGTCTTCACCTGCTGGACACTGTCTTCCTCTGCTGGGACACTGTCTTCACCAGCTGGGACACTGTCTTCACCTGCTGGACACTGTCTTCCTCTTTCTGGGACACTGTCTTCACCTGCTGGGACACTGTCTTCACCTGCTGGGACACTGTCTTCCTCTGCTGGGACACAGTCTTCACCAGCTGGGACACTGTCTTCACCTGCTGGGACACTGTCTTCCTCTGCTGGGACACTGTTTTCACCTGCTGGGGCACTGTCTCGCCTGCTGGGACACTGTCTTCCTCTGCTGGGACACTGTCTTCACCTGCTGGGACACTGTCTTCACCTGCTGGGACACTGGCTTCACCTGCTGGGACACTGTCTTCACCTGCTGGGACACTGTCTTCACCTGCTGGGACACTGTCTTCACCTGCTGGGACACTGGCTTCACCTGCTGGGACACTGTCTTCACCTGCTGGGACACTGCCTTCACCTGCTGGGACACTGTCTTCACCTGCTGGGACACAGTCTTCACCTGCTGGGACACTATCTTCACCTGCTGGGACACTGTCTTCACCTGCTGGGACACTGTCTTCACCTGCTGGGACACTATCTTCACCTGCTGGGACAATGTCTTCACCTGCTGGGACACTGTCTTCACCTGCTGGGACAGAGTCTTCACCTGCTGGGACACTGTCTTCACCTGCTGGGACACTGTCTTCACCTGCTGGGACAGAGTCTTCACCTGCTGGGACACTGTCTTCACCTGCTGGGACACTATCTTCACCTGCTGGGACACTGTCTTCACCTGCTGGGACACTGTCTTCACCTGCTGGGACACTATCTTCACCTGCTGGGACAATGTCTTCACCTGCTGGGACACTGTCTTCACCTGCTGGGACAGAGTCTTCATCTGCTGGGACACTGTCTTCACCTGCTGGGACACTGTCTTCACCTGCTGGGACAGAGTCTTCACCTGCTGGGACACTGTCTTCACCTGCTGGGACACTATCTTCACCTGTTGGGACACTGTCTTCACCTGCTGGGACACTGGCTTCACCTGCTGGGACACTGTCTTCACCTGCTGGGACACTGTCTTCACCTGCTGGGACAGAGTCTTCACCTGCTGGGACACTGTCTTCACCTGCTGGGACACTGTCTTCACCTGCTGGGACACTATCTTCACCTGCTAGGACACTGTCTTCACCTGCTGGGACACTGTCTTCACCTGCTGGGACACTGTCTTCACCTGCTGGGACACTGGCTTCACCTGCTGGGACACTGGCTTCACCTGCTGGGACACTGTCTTCACCTGCTGGGACACTATCTTCACCTGCTGGGACACTATCTTCACCTGCTGGGACACTGTCTTCACCCGCTGGGACACTGTCTTCACCTGCTGGGACACTATCTTAACCTGCTGGGACACTGTCTTCACCTGCTGGGACACTGTCTTCACCTGCTGGGACACTGTCTTCACCTGCTGGGACACTATCTTCACCTGCTGGGACACTGTCTTCACCTGCTGGGACAGAGTCTTCACCTGCTGGGACACTGTCTTCCCCTGCTGGGACACTGTCTTCACCTGCTGGGACACTATCTTCACCTGCTGGGACAGAGTCTTCACCTGCTGGGACACTGTCTTCACCTGCTGGGACACTGTCTTCACCTGCTGGGACACTGTCTTCACCTGCTGGGACACTGTCTTCACCTGCTGGGACACTATCTTCCTCTGCTGGGACACTGTCTTCACCTGCTGGGACACTGTCTTCACCTGCTGGGACACTGTCTTCCTCTGCTGGGACACTGTCTTCACCAGCTGGGACACTGTTTTCACCTGCTGGGGCACTGTCTCGCCTGCTGGGACACTGTCTTCACCAGCTGGGACACTGTTTTCACCTGTTGGGGAACTGTCTTCACCTCCTGGGACACAGTCTTCCACTGTTGGGACACTGTCTTCACCTGCTGGACACTGTCTTCCTCTGCTGGGACACTGTCTTCACCTGCTGGAACACTGTCTTCACCTGCTGGGACACTGCCTTCACCTGCTGGGACACTGTCTTCACCTGCTGGGACACAGTCTTCACCTGCTGGGACACTGGCTTCACCTGCTGGGACACTGTCTTCACCTGCTGGGACACTATCTTCACCTGCTGGGACACTATCTTCACCTGCTGGGACACTGTCTTCACCTGCTGGGACACTGTCTTCACCTGCTGGGACACTATCTTCACCTGCTGGGACAATGTCTTCACCTGCTGGGACACTGTCTTCACCTGCTGGGACAGAGTCTTCACCTGCTGGGACACTGTCTTCACCTGCTGGGACACTGTCTTCACCTGCTGGGACAGAGTCTTCACCTGCTGGGACACTGTCTTCACCTGCTGGGACACTATCTTCACCTGCTGGGACACTGTCTTCACCTGCTGGGACACTGGCTTCACCTGCTGGGACACTGTCTTCACCTGCTGGGACACTGTCTTCACCTGCTGGGACAGAGTCTTCACCTGCTGGGACACTGTCTTCACCTGCTGGGACACTGTCTTCACCTGCTGGGACACTATCTTCACCTGCTAGGACACTGTCTTCACCTGCTGGGACACTGTCTTCACCTGCTGGGACACTGTCTTCACCTGCTGGGACACTGGCTTCACCTGCTGGGACACTGGCTTCACCTGCTGGGACACTGTCTTCACCTGCTGGGACACTATCTTCACCTGCTGGGACACTATCTTCACCTGCTGGGACAATGTCTTCACCCGCTGGGACACTGTCTTCACCTGCTGGGACACTATCTTAACCTGCTGGGACACTGTCTTCACCTGCTGGGACACTGTCTTCACCTGCTGGGACACTGTCTTCACCTGCTGGGACACTATCTTCACCTGCTGGGACACTGTCTTCACCTGCTGGGACAGAGTCTTCACCTGCTGGGACACTGTCTTCACCTGCTGGGACACTGTCTTCACCTGCTGGGACACTATCTTCACCTGCTGGGACAGAGTCTTCACCTGCTGGGACACTGTCTTCACCTGCTGGGACACTGTCTTCACCTGCTGGGACACTGTCTTCACCTGCTGGGACAGAGTCTTCACCTGCTGGGACACTGTCTTCACCTGCTGGGACACTGTCTTCACCTGCTGGGACACTATCTTCACCTGCTGGGACACTGTCTTCACCTGCTGGGACACTGTCTTCACCTGCTGGGACACTGTCTTTACCTAATTACTGGATTACTCACCATCCCACCACGCTATCACAAATCTTTCTTTAATATGATCAGAATTCTTGGATAGTTTGCAAGCCAAAATTTAAATAAAATAATTTGTATTATATATTTGTTGAGCATCATGGCGGCAGCTGGGCCGACCGTCTTAAAGTTTATGAGTCAAGACTAAAGACCAAACGCAGAAAGTCATAAATATTTTCACCACTAACGCCTCAAGTCTTATTGCTTCCGCTTCTGCACAGTTCAGCTCTTCTCGGACACATTCCACGTTTTGCTTGCCTGTGTGTTTGTGTGTGTGTTCGCGTATTTAGAATTTTTATTTCCTATTTGTGTCTGCAGAATCGAGCTATTTGGAAACTTAGCCATTTCTAACTAATTTAATTTCCTAGCTCTATTATGTCCATTACATATATTTATCTTACACTCGCACGCACACATGTATGTGCGTGTGTAAGGTGATGTGGGCCCCCATAGCTTACACATCCCACATCCCACACAGGGAATGCGGGAGTCTCAGGACTCGGCTCAGTATCACCAGGAATCTCAGAGGGGAGTGGGAATCCCCCCACCAGCAGGCCAGCATCCCCCAGGGAGGACTGTAACAGAAGCCTCCCACCAACCAACCCCACAGCCATTCCCCACCAATCACCTGCACCTCCCCAGACAGTAAAGTCCCTCTTCAGACCATCCCTCCCCCATGCTCTTCTACCCCAGGCCCCCTATGTTTCCCTAATGACCTTTTCTTCCCCAACCCTTTCCCCTACCCCAGGCCCTCCCTGATCCCCCACCCCATGCCCTCACCTGTTTCTCCACCCCATACCTCTCCAAGTTCCCCCACCCGTAGGTCTTCTTCCTACCCCCACCCCCCTCCCTCCCTGCCCCCAATCTCCAGGCTCCCTTTCTTTCCCCCAACCCCTGACCTCCCGGCCAGCCCATCCCAGACTCCCCTGCATACCCCAACCCGTGACCTCCCTCCCTCTCCCCCACCAAATGTCCCCCCCTCCTCACCCACCTTCAATCCTAGACCCTCTCCGCCACACCATCTTAGACCCCCCCTAGCCCCCCCCTGTACCAGATCCTCTGAGCCCCCCCACACCTCAGATCCCCCGGGTCCACCTTCCTAGGCATTCCCATCCCGGTCACCCTTTGCCCCTCAACTCCAGTGGAATCAACAGATAAAGAGGATGGGCAGAGGAGAGTCAGCTTCAAGGTCATGTACTCGAACATAGATGGGATTACAAGCAAGGAAAGTGAACATAGGAAAATGAGCACAGGAAGTGAACCTGAATGTAACTGGACTCACAGAAACAAAACTCTCAAGAATCATAACGAATGTGATGTTTTCCCAGAACTACACTGTAATAAGGAAATAGAGGGAAGGAAGAAGAGGAGGAGTGGATCAACTGATGAGAATGGAATGGAGTTTTGAGGAGATGGTTATTCCGGGCAGTGAAGGGTTCAGAGACTTCATAATAGGCCCCATGACGATGGGAGGACCAAGGGTATTAGTTGCAGTGATATATAACCCACCACCAAATGACAGAAGACCCAGGCAAGAGTATGACAGAAACACCATGGCAGTTAACACTATAACTGACAGAGGGCAGCCGCTGCTGCCTGTAAAAAATCGATCCCATTTGCTCATCATGGGGGTGGAGGGGACTTTAAACACAGAAGAATAGACTAGGAAAACCAGGAACCGCCTTTAGGTGAGGAAACATGGAGAGTTAAACTGTGGGAGGTGGCGACTAGAATTTTTCTAAGTCAGCATGTCAAGGTTGCCAGGAGAATGGGAAGCAACGATGAACCAGCGAGTCTCGACCTAGTACGTTCTCTGAACGACTCTGACATAAGGGAAATCGGTCTCGAAGCCCCCTGTGGGAATATGGGATCACAGTGTACTTATGTTTGAGTATCTGGTTGAAGAAGGCTTAATGTACTCAAGGAAGGGACCAGTAACCAAAAGGCCGACATTCCAGAAGGGGAACTATGAGGAGATAAGGAAATTCCTAACTGACATAGCTTGGGAAACAGAGCTCAAAGGAAAGACGACTCAAGACATGATGGATTACATCACACAAAAGTGTGATGTAATCACACTTTTGGCAGCAGCAGACATGTTCGTCCCAGTGTAAAAGGAAAAAATAGAAATGCAAACGAGAAACCCATGGTTTAATCACAGATGTAAGCTAGCAAGACAACTAAGTAAAAGGGCGTGGAGAAACTATAGAAATAACAGGACTCTAGGGAGCATAGGAAGATACCAGAACGCCAGGAATGAATACGTCAGGGTGAGAAGAGGGGTAGAGAAGCAATATGAAAAATGATCAACCCAAATTGCTGCATAGCCACATCAGGAGGAAAACAACAGTAAAGGAACAGGTAATGAAACTGAGGATAGGGGCAGACAGATTCACTACAAACGATAAGGAAGGATACGAGGAACTCAATGAGAAATTCCAGGTCTTCACATCAAAGCAAGGAGACGTCCCAGATAAGAGAGGGAATATCTAACCAGACACAACTAGAAGAGTTTGTGATTAACAATTGGGAGGTGAGGAAGCATCTACTAGATTTGGATGTGACAAATGCTATAGGCCCAGATGGTATCTCACATGGATATTAATGGAAGGAGCAGAAGCTCTGTGCCTGCCACTCTGAATGGTGTACAACAAATCACTGGTAACAGGTGAACTGCCAAAAATTTGGAAGACCGCTAATGTAGTTGCGATATTGAAGAAGGGTGATACACAGGAGGCTCTAAACTACAGGCCAGTGTCCCTAACTTGCATACTATGCAAGCTGATGGAGACGATTGTGCGAAAAAAGCTAGTGGAACATCTGAAGCGAATTAATTTTTGTAACACAACATCTGTATGGGTTCAGGGATGACAAATCATGCCTCACAGGATTAACTCTACGACCAGGCAAAAAAAATCAGGCAAGATAGAGAGGGCTGGGCAGACTGCATATTTCTGAACTGCCAGAAAGCCTTTGACACAGTACCACATAAGAAACTAATTCACAAGCTGGAGATGCAGTCAGGATTGAAAGGGAAGGCACTCCACTGAATAAGAGGGTACCTAAGCAACAGAAGACAGTGAGTCACTGTACTGTGAAGGAGTTAGGTCTTGGAGTGGCGAGGCGTCACCAGTGGAGTCTCACAGGGATCAGTCCTTGGACTTACTCTGTTTCTGATATTCATAAATGATCTCCCAAAGGGAATAAACTTGTTCCTTTCAATGTTTGCTGATGATGCAAAAATTATGAAGAGGGCAAAAATTATGACAGGTGGGTGGACAGCGCTTCGGATTCGTAGTCCTGAGGTTCCGGGTTCGATCCCCAGTGGAGGCGACGACAAATGGGCAAAATGTTTCTTTCACTTGATGCCCCTGTTCACCTAGCAGTAAAAAGGTACCTGGGAGTTAGACAGCTGCTACGGGCTGCTTCCTGGGGCTGTGTAACAAAAAGGAGGCCTGGTCAAGGACCGGGCCGCAGGGACGCTAAGCCCCGAAATCATCTCAAGATAACCTCAAGATAAGAAGGATTAAGGCAGAGGAGGATAGTAGGAGGCTACAAGATGACCTAGACAAACTGAAGGAATGGCCCAACAAATGGCTAGTAAAGTTCAACCCAAATAAATATAAGGTAATGAAACTAGGAGGAGGAACTAGGAGGCCAGACACAGGATACCGAATGGAAATTAAGTCCGTCATGAAACGGACAAAGATCTGATCCATATCACACCAAACCTGTCTCTTGAAGCCCACATCAAAAGAATGACATCGGCGGCGTATCCGAGGCTGGCTAACATCAGAACTGCCTTCAGGAACCTGTGTAAGGAATTTTTCAGAACCTTGTATACCACATATGTAAGACCAATGTTGGAGTATGCGGCCCCAGCATGGAGCCTGTACATTGTCAAGCACAAGACGAAGCTGGAAAAAATTCATAGGTATGCCAAAAGGCTAGTCACAGAACTAAGAGGCATGAGGTATGAGGAAAGGCTGCGTGAACAGCACCTAACTCCGCTGGAAGACAGAAGAGCTCGGGAAGTTATGATCACCACATACAAAATTCTCAGGGGAATTGACAGGGTAGACAAACATGGATTATTTAACATGCGTGGCACACGCACAAGGGGACACAGATGGAAACTGAGTACCCACATGAGCCACAGAGACGTTAGAAAGAATTTTTCAGTGTCAGAGTAGTTAACAGACGGAATGTATTAGGCAATGACGTGGTGGAGGCTGACTCCATACACAGTTTTAATTGTAGATATGATAGAGCCCAGTAGGCTCAGGAATCTGTACACCAGTTGATTGACAGTTGAGAGGCGGGACCAAAGAGCCAGAGTTCAACGACCGAAAGCACAACTAGGTGAATACACACACGCACACAGCCCCAGGAAGCAGCCCATAGCAGCTGTCTAACTCCCAGGTACCAATTTACTGCTTGGTGAGCAGATGAATCAGCGTGAAAGAAGCTCCCCATTTGTTTCTGCCTCTGTCGGGAATCAAACCCGGACCCTTAGGACTGCGATCCCAAAGCGCTGTCCACTCAGCCAGGACGTCCTTCCAGTGTATGTGAGTGTGTACTCTCCCAGTTGTACTCAGCTAGTTGTGCTTGCGGGGTTGAGGTCTGGCTCTTTGGTCCCGCCTCTCAACTTTCAATCAACAGGTGTACAGTTTCCTGAACCTATTGGGCTCTCTCATATCTACACTTGAAACTGTGTATGGAGTCAGCCTCCACCACATCACTCCCTAACTTATTCCGCCTTTTAACTACTCTGACACTGAAAATTTTTCAAACGTCCCTGTGGCTCATTTGGGCACTCAGTCTCTACCTGTGTCCCCTTGTTCGCGTACCACCAATGTTAAACAGAGTGGTACTTATCTACCCCTGTCAATTCCTCTGAGAATTTTGTACGTGGTGATCATTTCTCCCTTTACTCCTCTGCCTTCCAATGTCGTGAGGTGCTCTTCACGCAGCCTATCCTCGCAATGCAGGCCTCTTAGTTCTGGGACCAACCTAGTGTGTTCCGCCTGACAGTTGGGTGGACAGAGCTTCGGATACGTAGTTCTGAGTTCCGGGTTCGATCCCCGGTGAAGGCGGTGACAAATGGGCAAAATGTGTCTTTCACCCTGATACCCCTGTTACCTAGCAGTAAATAGGTACCTGGGAGTTAGACAGCTGCTACGGGCTGCTTCCTGGGGGGGGGGGGGTGTAACAAAAAGGAGGCCTGGTCGAGGACCGGGCCGCGGGGACGCTAAGCCCCGAAATCAAATCATCTCAAGATAGTGGCATACTTCTGAACTCCATGCTGGGGCTCCATGCTGGGGTCGCATACACCAGGATTCGCCTTACATATGTGGTATACAAGATTCTGAATTATTCCTGGTTCTGATGTTAGCCAGCCCCGGGTATGCCGCAGACGTTATGTTTTTTATGTGGGCTTCAGGAGACAGGTTTGGTGTGTGTGTATACACTTACGAACACATTATATACGGTCGGCTATATTTAATGTACAGCGTATATACATATTTCTGATTTTCTCACTCAATCCAGACTCCCCAAAACGACCCAAACATATCCAGGAAGCAGCGGTGCTGCAGAAATACAGAGCATCGCCACAATCACCAGAGTGACTACCCAATATGCAGTATGTAAGGGATGTTTTAATATCCATAAAACAACGCGAATGTATCGCCTGAATGTTTTAGCGCGCTGATCACAGGTTAACCGGTTGCCTTTTGACCAGAGAGGAAAATTCTTTCTTATCATGATGCGATAATCAACCTGAAAATACTTTTTGTTTGAAACAGTAATGTATTAAGCTTGCCATATACGAGGTTCTGATGGACACACAATTTAAAAGTGTAAACATTTCAGGTGTGGGTATTACGCATTCAGATAATATCTTAAATTGCATGCAATTTGGAATTAAAAATTCTGAGTTTTAGAAAGAAGTACGAATGACAGAACTGTTGCCAATTGTTTTATTAAAATGCTCCCTGGTATATATTAGCTGGTGCAGTGGTATATATATTGTATTGGCTCCCTGGTATGTATTACTAAGCTTCCTGGTATATATTAGCTGGTGCAGTGGTATATATATTGTATTGGCTCCCTGGTATGTATTACTAAGCTCACTGGTATATATATTATTATCTGCAGGTTAATATTATTATTAGCTGACTATATATAATGTATATTTTACCCCTGTATATTAAGGGACCTGAGGGCTGAATGGCCAGCGATCGGTATTCGTAGTCCTAAGTATCTGGGTTCGATCCCCATCGGAAGGCGGAAACAGATAGGAGGAGTTTCTGTCACCCTGATTCACCTGTCACCCTGATGCATGTAAAAATAATAATACTTAGCATCATGGTATGTAATATTTAGTGCTCCTAATGTGAATGTAGAGCCCCACATGTGTCCCTAGAGCCCCACATGTCTCCCTAGAGCCCTATATGTCTCCCTAGAGCCCCACATGTGTTCCTAAAGCCCCACATGTGTCCCTAGAGCCCCACATGTCTCCCTAGAGCCCCACATGTGTCCCTAAAGCCCCACATGTGTCCCTAGAGCCCCACATGTGTCCCTAGAGCCCCACATGTCTCCCTAGAGCCCCACATGTCTCCCTAGAGCCCCACATGTGTCCCTAGAGCCCCACATGTCTCCCTAGAGCCCCACAAGTCTCCCTAGAGCCCCACATGTCTCCCTAGAGCCCCACATGTCTCCCTAGAGCCCCACATGTCTCCCTAGAGCCCCACATGTCTCCCTAGAGCCCCACATGTCTCCCAAGAGCCCCACATGTCTCCCTAGAGCCCCACATGTCTCCCTAGAGCCCCACATATCTCCCAAGAGCCCCACATGTCTCCCTAGAGCCCCACATGTCTCCCTAGAGCCCCACATATCTCCAAAGAGCCCTACATATCTCCCTAGAGCCCCACATATCTCCCTAGAGCCCCACATGTCTCCCTAGAGCCCCACATGTCTCCCTAGAGCCCCACATGTCTCCCTAGAGCCCCACATGTCTTTCTACAGACCTACATGTCTCCCGAGAGCCCCCACATGTCTCCCTAGAGCGCCACATGTCTCCCTAGAGCCCCACATGTCTCCCTAGAGCCCCATATGTCTCCCTAGAGCCCCACATATCTCCCAAGAGCCCCACATGTCTCCCTAGAGCCCCACATGTCTCCCTAGAGCCCCACATATCTCCCTAGAGGCCCACATGTCTCCCTAGAGCCCCACATGTCTCCCTAGAGGCCCACATGTCTCCCTAGAGCCCCACATGTCTCCCTAGAGCCCCACATATCTCCGTAGAGCCCCACATATCTCCCTAGAGCCCCACATGTCTCCCTAGAGCCCCACATATCTCCCTAGAGCGCCACATATCTCCCTAGAGCCCCACATATCTCCCTAGAGCCCCACATGTCTCCCTAGAGCCCCACATATCTCCCTAGAGCCCCACATATCTCCCTAGAGCCCCACATGTCTCCCTAGAGCCCCACATATCTCCCTAGAGCGCCGCATGTCACACACCCAGGACAACTCCTCACCCACCAGGCCTTCATCACGTAGTCGTTGACTCCTGGCGTCTGTAGTTCCCAGCGGACATCTTCCTATCAGCCTCCAGGAAAGACCAAAAAGAGGAATTAATAGAGCGTCAGTATATATAAGAGAGAAGAGCGTCCTTAGAGCGTGGGGTGGAGGCGGGTGCAGCTTCCGGAGCTCCGGTATAGTTATCACCCGCGAGCAGTGTCTGTGTGAATGTGTGTATTATGTTTATATGTGGACCGAGAGGTACATATTGAATGAATCGCAGGAAATCTTTATCATTTCAAGAGAACTAAATTTTGAAAAATATATAACTACAGGATAACATGGCTTATTAGGCAACACTTTTGCGCGCCCTGGGATGGTAAATAAAAAGCGGTATGTGCGCGCGGCGTTTTTGCCGTGTAAGCGTAAAAACAAAAATGTGTTTACTCTTTTTACTCTCCTGACCTTAGTTCTTGAGCTACGTATTTCATTTTGGTACCAACGTGTTCGCAATAAAATTCTCTAGAAGAACATCCGTAAGAAAAGTCACGAAACGTATAGGGATACCAGCACCAAATAAATAACTACGAAGATGACTCGCCATGAGCTCCCAACAGCAACAAAATGTTTTTACTCCTGGGATAGTTATCACCTCCACACTTGTTCTACAGCGTTAATTTTGGTATCAATGGACTCGCAATGAAATTCCCAACACGGTGATATGAATATAAACGTAGAATAATGATTGCGGCCCACCTGCAAGAGTGTGGGAAGTGGTGAAATTGTTACCAGGTATCGGTGACGGGACGACACATGTGCGATACGGCGCTTTGAAAGTTTATACTTATTTCACTCTCCTGACATTATTATTCTATGTACGTCATTCATTTTTGTGTCAATGTGTTCGCATTAGAATGTTCTATGAGCCCGTAGGTAAAAAAGATCAACAACGTGTAAGATAGAATAGCGCCAAATATAAAACAACACTGGAACATATCAGTGAGCGTCAATCACACACGAAATGTTTTTACTTTTGTTATGTTTGTCAAGTTTATACTTGTTGCACACAGTTATTTTTGGTTGTACATTGTTCGGAATAAAATTCCCTAAACAGCCATATGCATATAATACATGATATGGGGGAAGCATTACCAGTATAAACGGCTAAAGTCACCCACCTGCAACCCGTTTGGGACACTCATGCAGACACACGCTACACCCAAAAAAAATCTATGAAGGTTCGAGTCTACTTATGGCAGTTTATGTGATACAGTGTTCATTCTGGTATCAAAATACTCGTTTCAGTTTGTAGTTCATGCGATTTTCAGAATCAACTGAATCGCTGGAGGTTCAACATTTGAGTCGGAGTCATCTGACAAAACCGTCTCGTCAAATGGCAGTGTGCCAGACATCTCGGGTTCTGATTCGGTTGCTGCTTCAGCTTGGAGTGTTGTAGTGAACAAGGGCCGCCTCACACCAGATGGTCCAGGAGTTTGCATGGCGTCAGCATAGGCAGGACCTGTGTCATCATTTATGTCTGGAGCGTGCCGCAAGTGTTGAGATACTGTTGCTGTTTGAGGCCAATCTTCCGGGTCCCAGCACAATAGGGCCCAATTTGCCACCTCGTGGAACTGTAGCAATGTTACCTTTTTTTGATCAGTTGTGTTGTATTTGTACAAAACAAAGGCATTATGCAAAGCCATTTGCAGGAAATAAAACGTTATCTTTTATGTCCACTTGTGAGTTTTCCGGGTAAAATGGTAATACCATTTGATCGAAGTGGTCCACACCTTTCATGAACTTATTGTACCATGCAGCCTAGTGGTGAGAAAGAGAGCCTCATGGCGCGCAGTTTGAAACAAACCCAAAGTAAATCGGATTAAAATTGAATTTTATACAAATATTTTTTATGAGGACATAAATTTATGTCCACATCGCGGAAGCGGTGAGGCGAAACAGGACTCCGGGCGGAGTCCTCATCAGCAGAAAGTGCTAATTAGGCAAATCGGGCCTTGCATAGTAAGCCAAATATTGCGTTCCGGCTACTAGGTACAACATATATATATATATATATATATATATATATATATATATATATATATATATATATATATATATATATATATATATATATATATATATATATATATATATATATATATTTATATATATATATATATATATATATATATATATATATATATATATATATATATATGTCGTACCTAGTAGCCAGAATGCACTTCTCGGGCTACTATGCAAGGCCCGTATTGCCTAATAGGCCGAGTGATTTTCTTTATTTTCAATAAATTGCTTCCAATTAGTTTATTTGTATTAATATTATTATATTATATCAAGAACATAAATTATTGACGTAGATGTGTTAGTTTAGGTTAGGGGTAAGATAGGTTTGGTTAGGTTACGTAAGGTTGGTTAGGTTTGGTCATATATCTACGTTAGTTTTAACTTAAATTTAACAAAATTAACTCATACATAATGAAATGGATAGCTCTATCATTTCATAAGAAAAAAATTGAAAAATATTTAAATTCAGGAAAACTTGGCTTATTAGGCAAATCGGACCTTGCATAGTAGGCCGAGAAGTGCGTTCTGGCTACTAGGTACGACATATATATATATATATATATATATATATTGTTTCATTGAATATGACCGCATATTCTGTATTTATTATTTTCTGGTTTAGGGCTTCTATCCCTCTAACTATTTTCTTAGCATTAGGGCTTAATTGAAATAGGAGTTCTCCAAAACTCATTTTCGTACTTTTAAGGTGAAGAAAAGAAGTGATTTACTATAGAGTATATTACACTTATTTGTATAATTTGCACGACGTTTCGAACATCCATGGTTCATTCTCAAGTGAACAGATCTTACAATACTAGTTGATTTTATACCCGCATTAGGTCAGGTGATAATACAATGAAGGTGAAAACATGGGGGGATACATAAGGGATAAACATAGGGGCTGCAGAAGGCTTATTGGCCCATACGAGGCATCTCCTATCTAAACACAAAGATTAATCCAGTGTAACATTGCCGTAGGCATATCCTAAGCCATAGTCGCCTTGAAGTTTATTGAAATGCACACTACCTTTCTTTGCGTTGATTGCTGTAATTGTTTTGTTTACTTTCCGCTTAAGGTCTTCTACGGGGTTCCTCGTGATTCGTTAAAATTTGGAGTCGTCACTTAGGATGTCGCTAATTTTGTTCATGTATTCATGGGTAGGAATCAATACATATGCTGCTGTTTTGTCGGCTTTTCTTATTGTTACGTCTTTCAGATTTTTTAGTTGTTTCGCTGCTTCTTTGAGTCGTGGGGTTAAGATTGTAGATGAATATGTTCCTCGTTTTTTCCCTGCTTCTGCAAGTAGTTAAGCTTGAAGTGTGTCAGTGGTGATGACTTTTTTGTTGTCTTCTAGCTTATGGATATCGTCCAGAAGCATTTCGATTTCCAGGCGTTTTTGATGCATCTTTGGTTTAGATAAGAATTGACAATTTAGACCAAGATTTATGAGGTCTCGTTGGTCCTGGGTAAGATCATAAGAAGTCAGGTTAAAGTAGCCATCTTTAGGACGAGGGATTTTTAGCTGTCCACCGTTTAGGGATGTTTGGCTACTTTAACCTGACTTCTTATGATCTTACCCAGGACCAACGAGACCTCTTAAATCTTGGTCTAAATTGTCAATTCTTATCTAAACCAAAGATGCATCAAAAACGCCTGGAAATCGAAATGCTTCTGGACGATATCCATAAGCTAGAAGACAACAAAAAAGTCATCACCACTGACACACTTCAAGCTTAACTACTTGCAGAAGCAGGGAAAAAACGAGGAACATATTCATCTACAATCTTAACCCCACGACTCAAAGAAGCAGCGAAACAACTAAAAAATCTGAAAGACGTAACAATAAGAAAAGCCGACAAAACAGCAGCATATGTATTGATTCCTACCCATGAATACATGAACAAAATTAGCGACATCCTAAGTGACGACTCCAAATTTTAACGAATCACGAGGAACCCCGTAGAAGACCTTAAGCGGAAAGTAAACAAAACAATTACAGCAATCAACGCAAAGAAAGGTAGTGTGCATTTCAAT